>NW_023460316.1:0-38785 GCF_013731165.1 Rhagoletis pomonella | reverse complement strand
CTTTTACAGAAATTAACCAAATATAAGAAAATGGTTAGTAATTAATAACTAAAATTAATAATAGGGAGACTCGAAATCGCTTTTAGGGCTATGCTTCAAGGGATTTTTTTGTTCCGAATTGCCATTAGAATATTTCAGTCGCCGAAACAAATTCGGTTATATTTTTTTATGAACAAATCGATCTGTCCTAATGTACAGTCATTTGTGAGAGTATGCCATGGTACAGCATGATTCCATAATTAATTCATTGAATCATAATGGTACAGTCCACAGTATATTTATCACTTTATCTCTGCAATATTTCCTCGAACTTTTACTTTTTTGTCAATTATTAAAACAGATAAAACTATTTGAATATTTGTTATTTTTTATACGGCTATACAAATTTTATATAAACTAGCACCGATAATTTTTTTTTTTAGGAAGACCAATTTATACTTGTAAAATCTGATATAAGTTGTAACCGCAACAAGATATGATAGCAGACGAAGACGTAGCAAGACATTTTTTTATTGAGCGCACTGACCGCAAGAGTTTGTACATACAGCTCAAGAAACTTGTACAAACCGCGCAAAATGTAGCGGCGAAGGAGCTGGATCAACGGCGTCAGATGATGCGTCGCATGCTAGAGCACGAAGACCAAATTTACGAAGAAGAGTTTGCCAACAAAGTCAAATCACGCATTGACGAGGATATAAAAAAACGCAATAATATTTTGCTTATGATCAAAGAGGAACGCGATCGCCAGGAGAAAGTATTCTTAGAGAAAAAGAAGGTGCAGCAGCAATTCGAAAGTTGCTATGAGATACGCGAAGCATTGCGTAGCAAAGAAACCTTGCAAGTGAAGGAAGCTCAGCTAGAGCAAATAACTGAGAAAGAGCGCGCACTTAGGCGAGAACGCCAGCTGGATGACTACTGGTGTCAAGTAGGCGATGTCAATGCCCGACGTTATGATCAACGGCAAGCTGATGAGAATCAAGCGAAATGTGATATGCAGCGTAATATGCGTTGCACATTAGATGAGCAAATTAAGGAGCACAAAAGAGAGCTTGAACAGAAATGTGCATTGAAGCGCCAGGAAGCAGAGGAGCTGGCCAAGGTAATGGAAGAGCTTCGCTTAGAAGAATTTGATCGCAGTCGTTCAGGCTTGTCGGCAAAAACGATCAGCTATCGCAAAGAGTTGCTAAATATGATGGCTGAAATTAAGGCACGACGCGAGGCGCAGGAATGCGAGAGCGCTGAAGAACACCGCGCACTGATACGTCAAATAGCTAAGGAGCAGCAAGAATGGAGCGCAGCGTTGTTACAGCGAAAGCGCGCTGTATACAATGCCACAATAGAATACCTCGACTATGTGCGCCGCATGCGCAAGCTGGAGGAGGATGCGCAAAATATGCGCGATGCTCGCATTGACGATTTGCGGCATGTGGATATCTGCACAAAGAGCAACATACAAGAGGAAATAAAACGCAAGGCGAAAATGGCAGCGCTTTGTTATGCCGAGCTGCGGCGACAAATTTGCCAAGAATATGAGCGGCGTTTGCGTGACGCGCAGGAACAGCGCGAACAAAAGATTATCGAGAACCGCTTTGCGCGGCCAGAGAAGACGCGTGCCGACATACTGGCCGAACGGCGTAAGATGCGCCAAGGACTGGATGAACAGTTGATTGAAAATGCGCGCCTACATTCTGAGGAGGAGGAAAAATACAATGCGAGTCTGCAGATTGCCATTAATGATGCGGAATATTGCAGGCAATTGGCGGAGAAGTACTTGAGTGCGGGCGTTGACTATTTACCACCACACCCAAATTGGGTGATTTACGCATGTCCGCAAAAAGATTTTGTCAGCAAAGATTTAAGGGACCAAGCGGGTGACGATCATAAATCGAATGATGTAGAAACTTACGAAAAACAGTGCGCACCGGCATCGCATGCGCGCAGCACAATTGGTCGAGGGCTAAGCGTGGGCCAAGCGCAGAAAGGAAAAAGTTAGAACGTGAAACTTGTTGAGACTAATTAATGGTTGCGGAAAGTTTTTATTTTTATTTTTAGAAAATTGGTAAAATAACATAAAAAAGTTTATAAATAAAAATTTATATTTTTTTTAGTGTATAAATTACATTTATAAAAATTTTATAAAGAAAAATAAAATTTCGCTTATTTCGGAAAGTATTTATGAATTTCATGTAGTAATAGAAATATGTTATTAAGATACAAAAGAAAAGGTACGTTAACCAGCAAAACATGATTCAATAATAGAAGGTTGCATAGATAACCTAGCCTGTGTTGCTATCTCTTGTGGTTTTCAGAAACTGTTAATAGAAAACGTGGTGAACTTAAAAAAATTGGTTTCTTGTTATGTTCATTAATCCTCCATTTTTTAATTACAAAGCAGTTTTCGTACTTGACGTACTGAAACTTGAGTGGCTTTTGTCCGATTTAAAAAATATTCAAGACGGTAATTAAGGAGGCTTATAGCCTATTTTCACCGACAGATTAACTGCAATTAGGAGCTCACTTGCTTGCAGAGCATTGTGTTGTGCTCCTTTATGGGGAGCATTTTCTCCTCGTCGTACAGGTGGTGTTCTGGCGGCATCAGAAGGCATCCAGACGCCGTCCGAAGTGCAGTGTTTTGAGTTGTCCGCAGCTCCATCCAATGCGTTCTACTAGTCTCCGTCGACAACACTGGTGCTGCGTAATTTAAAACCGCAGCAGCTGCAGCAGCAGTGACAACCCTGCGGAACTTAGATTCACCAAGGTGGACGGCGGTTGGTGTGGAGAGCGCAGCGAAGGTGCTCTCAGTAAATTCCGCGAAGCCTTTCCAATCAGCTTTAAAAATGTTAACATAGGTCCGGTGTGATTATGGGCAGATGGTCTGATGCCAAAGTCAGCATAGGTCGCCATGATACGCTGTTTATCAGACCAACGTAATCCTGATGGGTGCATAGTCGTTCATTGTGCAGAATTTCGAATCGCCTATCTGCTCAGCCAAGTCCGTTCCCCTATCCTCGTTTGACAGGCTTGAATGCCAAAGATCGTGGTGCACATTAAAGTCACGAGCTCCCATACGGGTTTCACCTCTGATTGAAGTCGGTTTTGTGTTTTGCTTAAAAATTACTTGATGAATATTTAATTAAAAATATCCTGGCCAGGATTTTTACAGCCAACCCTCTCGCGAAATATTTCCTAACATGTTAAATTTCATACAAAATAGATTTAATCCATTTAACTGGCGGGTGAAGGTCGTTCCCTATACGGATCTTCTTCTATAAGCATTCCAAAAATCGAAAAATTATAGAACTGTATTGAATTAAAATAGTAGTTTATTATATATATCGCAGATGCCTTTGCAAAACCGCTCATCGAAATGGCTTCCTCACTTCTCTTTCGATTACCTTCTGCTAAATTTTAAAGGAAAACTTTCAAATAAGTTAGTGTCAAAATCTGTATAAATCTCTTTTCTCGCTCTTATTATTTCTCCTGGAATAAGTTGAGCATGCATATGAGCCCAATTTATTTATCTCAGTTTTCAGTTAGAAGCAATCGCCAAAACGACGGAAAAGCTGTATGTGGCACGGCCATTGGAGTATGTATGGGAATGCGAACAAAATAGTTAAATTTGACATTCTAAGTCGTGAGGCGAATAAAAAAATTGCGTAGCTGGAGTTGGATTGATGATGGTAATTTTTTTTTTTTGAAGCGCGGCCGAAGGCCGGCTACGCGGAAGGTGTTCTGGGCATATATACTGTGGCGCCCATTCTAGTTTAGCCCAGGTCAAAATTAGTTTGTCCTAAGATCGGGTTTGGCCGGTAGGTAGGTAGGCTATCGCGGTTTCATGTAAGACACACTTAGGCTCCGGGCCCATTGTGATACCGCATGAGGGGTCAGTAGCTCCCAACCCCCCCTAAAGCCATATTGAGCTTCGCAGGAATTTTAGAAGATCCTTGTTTGACCGGTAACGTATGTACCAATTTTTGGCAATGCTATCTTCGACTATTTTCATTAAAATTTTGTGAAAATTTTAAAAAGCCCATAAGCACTTAATTAGAGATTGTCCTTTCGGCAGCCAATGACAAACCTTCGAGTGTATTTCCGCCATGAAAAACAGCTTCTCACAAACACAAATATGCAATCGCCGTTCGCACGCAGCGTAAAAATGTATGCCCCTCCCCTTTGTGAGACAACATCAACGCGCAAGGGATTTTCTTCGTCAAACGTGCCACCTGTGCGCAATTCAAAAACGTTGAGAGGTCTTTACACCATATCTTCAGCGTAATCTTAAAGTCTGGTAACATATTTCTTCCTTCGTATTTACAGAAACCAGCTTTGATCACCAAACCATTTCTATACTACTTTACTTTCTTTTAGCAATTTCTATGTAGTGGTACGGAACATGAATCCTACTTCGATGAGAAGTTGTTAGTTTAAGTAAGATTGAGAGCCGGTTGAAAAATTCGCGTCCGTTCATAAAAATTTTAGCCTCTCGACGTCAAACTTTTTTCTCCAAGCAGGCCACCATCTTTGTCTTTGCTATACCTTCTTCACCCAAGGTAGCTTGATTAGTATGTTTGTGAAAAATAGCATGATGTTACAATTTAAATATTTGCTTTAAAGAAATCGCAATCGCTGCTGAGGGATCATCAGCTGATCACTATCAAGAACCTCACCGGCTGAGGCACGCAATCAAGCAATAGATTTGTCGTGGCTGCCAAAGTGATGAGGAAATGCCTATCTAATGATGGCAGCATTATTTATTTTATTTCAATAATTTATTCTAATAATAGGGACATGACTGGCGGCTGTTGGCTTTTCACTAGTTGCCTGACGTGTGATAGTCAACGGCTTCCGTGCGGACGCTCAGTTAAGTTGCCACACGCAGCTTTTAATGGTACAAGCAAGATGTATGTAAGACCAGTGATTACAATGCATGAACAGTTAAATTGGTAGCAACAACAATGACAATGACAACAGTAATAAAGTAACACGATTGCCATTGCAAAAATTACTTGCACAAATATTACAATAAAAAGGTCGGTGGCCTTGAAACATACATACATACGTATGTACCAGCAGAACAGAAGCAAGCGATTCTTATCTGTGGTGAAGTACAGCATAAAGTAAGTAGCGCCAGGCGGCACTGTGGCAATGTAATTAGTTTATGTAATTATTTTGTTGCAAAAGATGAAGTATACAATTCTCACGTGAAAATCTAAATCAATTACTGCCTGGGGAATTAAACAAGTGAGGTAGTAGCTGACGTTGATGAAGATCAAGGTGCGATCAAAGTGCAGAAAAAGTTGCAGGTGAAATGACAATTGCAATAGCTATTACAATAAAAGTACAATAAACGTATACGTGACATTTAGCTGCATCAAATTGTTGGAAATATTATTTTTTCTGTCAAAGAAGACCAGCAAACGTTTTTTTTTTTGTTAAGCGTGATATTGAATTTTCTTTTAGAGATGCGTTCGCTCGGTATTGGTCCAAATTTTAAACCTAAGGCTGCTCTTCTCGGTACCGCCTATTTCTTTTAACCTGTATAAGCCAGAAAAGACCACAAAAGAAATACGACGGTAGTTTAATAAACCAGGACCGCTTTAAAAAGGGGGACTTTAATCTACAAAAAAATTAAAAATACTATATAAAAAAAGCTTTCTTAAACCCATCTCGTTCAGCTCTTTCTTTTGAGACGCTTATTAAAATATTGCACTTACCTTTTTAAATTAATTGATTTGAAATTTCCAACAGCCAGTTTCACCAGCAATTTAAATGAAAAGTGATTTTTTGTTTTCCTTCAATTTCCATATAAAATTTTCAGGCCGAGATGGCCGCTATAAAAGAGGCAGCCGATTGGCTATGCACCAATCTATTGTCGACAAGGAGGGTAAATATATACACTAATAGCCAGACGGAAATCAGGGCGCTGTGCTCGCTAATGGTGTGTTCCAAATTGGTCGGGGAAGGTCTGACCCCTCTCTCAACTGCTTCGGAATACTTCCAGATCAATCTGATTTGGGTGCCAGGGCACAGTGATATCACGGGGAATTGCAGGGCTAGGCAGGGAACCCTCGAGGCCATCACCTAGATCAGGGAGGGAATTAGAGTTCCGTTTGCAACCCGCGGTCTGCTTTTGGACAGATGGGCTTACATTCGGCTCAGTGAGCGCTGGGAAAAAACCCCGACCTGCCAAGTTGCAAGGTCCTTCTGGCCGGTTGTGGACAGCGTCAAGATCGTCACGGATCCCTATTACTAGCATTCGCTAGATTAAGGTTTAAGCACCTCGGTGAGCATCTCATGCACTCTCCCGAGGGACTCTCCGGAGTGGACATCAGCTGTTTGCGGAACTTTGTTGTGAGCATCCAGCGCTTCTCGAAATTTTACACAGTTTCCATTCAAATGAATTTTTATGTAATGTGGTATCACAATGGAGACCCTTTCGCGGACCTGCCACCTTAACCTAACCTAACCTCCATATAAAATTCCAAAAAATTAAATCATTTTTTTATCACTTAAATTGCTTTCGTGTAACTGGCTGTAAAAAGATTACAGTCCTCTTTAAACGAATTCTCAAAATATATGTAGCTTTCTTAAACCTCTCTCGGTTGACATCCTTATTAAAATGGTTCATAGAACTTGTTACTTAAATTGACTAAGAATGTTAAAGCTGATGGCAACTCTCGTAAAAAATATATTTGAAATAAATCGTTTTCAAACCCGTTCATACAGTTATATACATTGAGTCCAAATGTGTTATTTGGTCGAAAAATCTGAAATGCGAAGCCAAAACATGGATTTCCCCAAAATGACTCATTTGAACAAAATCGCGAAGCAAATACATTTCATTTTCTGTACTATTTTATTGAACCCACTCAAAAACAATGATGAGTTCTCTCTCGACCTAGTAAATTTGTGACAAAAATATTACGCTATCTCATCAGTATCATGAAATTAAAAATACCTATTTAAAGTATTTGCAATTTTTTTCGATATCTCACACTGTGGGGCGACAAAATCATTATTATTTGAGAATTAAAGCAAAAATTGATGGCCTATTCTAATAATCCTTGAAATAAGCTGAATGAAAAATATATTTTCAGGCGCTTAAATTGCTTTTTTCATGTTTAGTTTTTCTTCCCAGGTTACTACAACAATTTCAATACGTTTTGCTGAGTAAATTGTAGTCCTCCTTCAGTTTGATCTTTCAGCGAGTCATGACTGTGGTAAGTTTTTGTACAACCGAAAAATTTTGGCAACGATGGCGTCGTAAATTCCATCAAAATCTTTATTGACTGTTACAAAAATGGACTTGAAACCCTCATCGAAAAAATGTTTGTACTAAAAAACTAGGAAATACCTTTCATTTGATATCCATATTGCGTTGTTTTGATTCAATTTTTTAGAATAGAAAATGAGAGGCAAGCCTCATCAAATTCTTTCATGACTAAAATTCTCAAAAATAACTTTCACTTGACATCCATATTGTGTTGTTTTAGTTAAATTTTGTGGAGTCCAAATTAAGTGGCAACCTTAAACTAACAAAAGTGGCTTACTACCCACTGTGAATTTGGCCCTTAAAATACAAAACATTATATGAATGCAATATTTCGCTAGCTTGGAGTGAAAAGTTGCTAAGTGCGCTTTTTATGAAAAGTCACATTTCGATATAGGAAGCAAGGGAAACAGTTTTATTTATTTATTTATTTTTTCGTTTATATTCAATGAAAGTCGAAATCGCTAAGTCCAAAAGAGGCACCGAAAATCCGGCAAAACAAAATAATACGAAATCTTTAAATAAATATCGAATCCTTTTTTTTGTATAGAGTTTCCTTTGCTAAAAAACACGCAAAATGTTGCATTCAAATATTTTCGTAATATTTGAAAAAAGGGTTATTAAAAGTTTTTTCCTCTCCTGTGAAATTAAAAAAAAAAATGGATTTGGCAAATTTGCATTCTAAGCTAGCGATTTCATAAAAATCTGTAGAGCCATATATGTGTACAAGATCTTCTCGTTCCAAGTAATAAGTTAAAACGTTATACTTTGTCTATCATAAGTTAATAAATCAAAATTAGAATTAAATGGCACTGCTCACACAAAACTTCTTAAATTTAAATATCTCAACTGCGTCGATAACTAGCAAATACTAACTCCCTGCGACGCCCAACGCCAAAACACGTACAGAGAACAATGAAAGCAAAAACGAAGAATGAATCGACATATGCAGCATTTCCACAAATCGCGGAAGTGTCAAAGCCATAGAACTAAAATTGGCATTTAAAAATGGCAACCACTCCAACTAACCGTAAAACTAGCGGCCCAATCAAGTTTCAATACATTCAGTCATCCCAAAGAACATCGTTGGTAAGGCTGTTCAATCGGTGATTTCGTCAGTCATGACATTACGCCAATCAACAAAAGTGCCCATAAGGACCATTGTATCTATTGTCCGTTGACGTCGCGTCGATTCTTCTATTGCTGCGTCATTGTTTTTGTTATAATTGCTACTTTTGCACTTAGTTGTGGGTGAGTCTGGAAGTGAACTTAGTGAAGTCAGTGAATGCGGAAGTTATGCAAATACTCGTAACTTAATGTCGTATTACTGTGGATGCCTTTTTGGTAATGGTGCTTAACTACTTAACGGTAAATAAAGTGAGAATTGTCCAGTTCTGGCTCACCGTGATTTGATTATAAATGTTAACTCTTTGATTCAAACGGAGAAAGCTAATACAAGCAAATGCATTGATTTGCTGTAGTGTTTACTAAAATATGAATGTATGTACATTGGGGTGGTCCAAAAATACACGGGAAATCAACTTCGGTATGTATGAGTTATGATTATCGATAATGCTAATTTTTTTATATTTGGTCAACATTTTTCTCTTTAACGTTACAGTCGCACGTATATTTCTGAAACCTTGCGTAAAAACCGAAAGTTTTTTTTTATTATCCTTATAATAATCCCCAAAGGCTACATTTTGTATACAGACAACTATATTTTGTTGTTTGAAAGATAAATATGATTTTAGGTGTCTTTTGACATTTTTTGGAAGTCAGTTATATATAACATCACACCTAAGGAAAACTTCGCGAATCCTGCAAGATTAAAAAATAAGCTAAGGTATTTTAATAAAGAGCAAGGTTCAAAGTAACTACAAAATATTAACTTTTGGATAATACAAGCTAATAACAAATCTATAAAGCGAAATATGCAGTCTTTAACGTTACTCACCATACTATACTATATTTTCAATTTTGAACGCGAATACGTTGGATGTCAATCGGCAGTTGTTCTTAGATGCCTTAAGATGCATATCAAAAAAAAAATATATCAAATGTTGACGGATGAGTCGAAGAAATATTCTTTTTCACTCGTTCCCAAAATTTGACCAAATATTATGCATAATTATTTTAATTGTTGAAGATTTCTAAAGGGAAATATTCTCAATATTATTTTGGCTTATTAAAATTTATTTCAATATTGCTATTTGAGCTTGGTACTACGTAGCAAAATATTTGTTTTTAATGATTTTATAGCAATTCTACGAAAAAATGAATTTTCTTCATAAAAAATACAAAGAAAATTTCAAAGCTCGGGCTTTCATGTCAATCAATTTAAAACAAGAAAATACGCATCTTCATATTTTCGAAATTCTTGAGTTCTGAGGGTTGGCTGAAAAAAAAATTTGGACCACCCTAAAGTATATACATATATGTACTTAAGAGCGATGCTCATACGCATTTATAGTTTCCCTGCGAAAATTGCGACTAGTCCGAGTTGAAGTCGGAATCACTCGTAAAGAAAGAAACGACTAAAATGCCAGTAGCGCAATTTTTGAATAAATAGAGCATACCTACCATAAAATTTTGCATCATTATGTTCTGACAATTATTACACGTCGCATAAGGATAAGTCCAGCGTCTTCTTCTTGGCCTGCGGGCTGTGTCGGAGCAACAGTCTCTAAAAGTAAACTTAGAATACGTCATATTATTAAGATCACATTCAAGTTCGAAACAGGGCTGGAGCGTTGGAGTCCATTCGAACTATATTGCCACGCCAGCAGAGCCGCTGTATTTTAATTCACCGCACTTTGTCCATGGCGGCGTTAAATAACGAAATTCTCTACTTTCTCGAAATTATAACTGTCAACAGTGACATGGACGCTAAGGAGAAAATGCACTGACTGTCTTCGTCTTGTCTTCGTTTTCCGCCACACCTATTAACTTTGCTTTCTTATTCAACTTGGAAAAGGTACAGTGAGTGCAATGGAATATAGTCGTTGTTCTGGGTATGCGGCTATCCGAGTGCAGCCTTGGATCACGGTAGAAAGTGATGGAGCTTCGGTGGGCCCACTCCGACTTATTCGTTTTAAGGGCTCACTGAAGTGTGCAGCGTATGTTCATCATTAGGTGCGGCTACAAGCGGGCGTCTGTCTTGGAGCAAGCTTCTCTCTATATAACGGTTTATTGGATTGCGAAACCACCCCCTTTCAGCAATGGGTTGTGCTTTGGGTCTGAGACCTTTTTTTCTCGTATGCGTTTCAACGCATTTTGCCTCTTCCGTAGGGAGTCTGCTCTTTTCAAAAAATCCTACAGGAATCATTAGTTTTCGGTTGGGACGCACGGGTATAATATAATTTTTTACGATCACATTTATGGCATTTGCATTTCTACCAAAAAAATTCACACATGATTGCTCTGAAAATCAGCTGGAAATGAGCTAGACAAGACAATAAGGCAAAAACATGCCCTTTTACAGAGTTAAGTGTAACATCAAACACATTTTGCACCGTGGAAGAGCAACATTCTTTGAAAGAAATGAAATCACCATTAGTTAAGCAAGTACCCCTGCATACCTTTAAAGAAAAGTACTATCCTTCAAAATAAAGGACGGATAGTTTGCGTTTTCCGATCGCAATTTCAGTACAACAGTAGATTCGAATTGAAAACTATTTGACCCAAAATAGATAAGTGATTTAGAAGATTTGTTTACCTTTTTTAAAACTTATTAAATTTGAGCTGGAAACAATTTTATGAGCGACAAATGTAGATTTCACAGGTTAGTAAACATATAATTTCAAGATGTCAGCTTCCCGGTTGTTAAATGATATTCTATGTTTTAGGCTAAGCATATAAATGTACTTTTCACGACCACTACGTACATATGTATGTATGTATGTACTTATCTACTGCTCGAATTCCAATCGTTCGTCCAAGCGCGGCGGCTGCACGTTCGTACACAAATTGATTTGAATTAGTTGCACCTAATTGCCGTGCCTGTAACCACAAACTCCGCCAACCCGTCAACATGTCTACACAGCTAGTAGGCGGCAGCATTTTGATCGTTCGTCGCTTGTTGCATGCGTATTACACGCTGAGCAAGTTTACATAGCCTATCGATTTACCCAGCAGCTAGCGGATTCTGCATGCAGTCAGTCGCTTTATTGCTCTGTGGGCCATTTGGTTGTTTGGCAAATGAAAAATGACAAATTTCGCATCGTTCTCTAATGCCCTTTTTAAAAAGCAATTTGCTCGCTGAGCAGTTACGACTTCCTTCAATATGCCTTGCCCGTGGCTACAGCGCTGATTGTGTCGGTGGTGGCGATGCCTATTAGTGGAGCAGCGCTGTTAGCAGCTCGCTCGACTTCCATGCAACGCGCGTCTTCTTTCTTGCTGTTCTTGCAAGTGCGAACGGAAGGTTTGCCCCAACGGCACTGGTGCAACGCCTTTTCCGTGTTGTCCGGCGTTCTTGATTAATGAACGCAATTTCTCTTTGTATATAATCTGTGGCAAGACAGTCAGTTGCCATACTACATACATAGTACTTACTTCTTCGACGCTGCCGCTGGGAGCTTATGTCTTTTTCTAAGCGAATGCGCAAGAAGGGCAACTAACTTACTGAGCAACGCATGCACTCGATTTACTGCCATTCATGCAGTGTCAGAATTTATTGGTAAATCCGGCGGACGCGTTATGCCAATGGGTGTTAGCATGAATGTTTTGCTTCTATGTAGTACTTATGAGGAGTACAAACTCCTTCATAACTGTTTAAGCCGCTCTACAAACGAGCATGAATGATTTGCGTTGTTAACTCTTTGATCGGCCATTCGAGTGATTTTCAGCCAAACCAACTGCATGTCCAGCATTTCAATGGGAAGAGCAACAGCTTTCTTTGCTTATAAAATTACCAATGGGAGTGTTTGGTGGGTAAGAAGTTACACCTTCAATGCCAGGTGATTGCATAATTTATGAGAAAGTATTACACAGATAGACAGGATGCATTGACCAGCACAGGAAGCATTTGCTGGAAAGAAATGAAAGCTAACGGTTACTATTTATACCGATGTGTATGTGTGTGTTTGTGTGTTTGCGTTGAAAAATGAAAGTTGGATGTAGACTGTCGAGAGTTGACAGGCGTGGAAATTCTTGGTTTTAATTTGAAATTGTTTCTATTTTTTGTTGTTAAGCAAAACTATACTAATTCAGGCGATTTTAGGAAATATTTTACCGTTGTAATGCCACCTTATATAAAAAACTTAGCAAAAATGTCGTTCAATGATATCATAAAACGCTAAGAGTGCAAAGACACGAGTTCTCTGGGTTTTATCTCCGCCCACTTCGGACGGCTTTAATTTACATTTTGCCTTAAAGCAGATGGCTTTATGGGGCCGTGGTGGATTTGCAAAATTATCCGCCCTAGGCCCTAAAACCAGCAGCCCCTGTCTTAGCTCAAATTATTTAAGTACTACAGATGAATTTTTACTTTTTGCCGACTTTTATCGAAATATATTATCGATAAAGTAACACCGGCCGCTGTGTTGCTTACTGCTAATATTTGTCGTTTTATACCAGACATGCCGAGTGCCACAACATTTTTACATTTTCTCATGGAGACGGCAGCGTTTCGGAATTAACTCGGAAACTAACTGCAGTTGATTCGACCTAATGTTGCCTATTCATGGACAAAACTGTTTGTAATTTTTCATATTTACCCTTTGAAGGTATGCCACATCCATAAAATAATTTAGCTTTTTTTTGAAATTACTTATTTAAATAAAATATCATAACAACGTGAATGTTATAAAAGGTATTTGAAAGCTATTTATTCCTAAAATATTTTTGAAATAGGTTACCATCTTTTTAAAAAGTTGAAATTGAATGTCTGGGAAGTTGGGATAGTTGACGCAAAGCGACAAAAAAAGTGGAAAGGGGAAAAAAGTTTTGCAAAATTGCGCCAAAAAAAACATTTTTTCCAAAAGTCGAAAAAAATAAAAACTAAAACTGACCTAAGTAGCTTTTCTATAGTTCTAGAGCTGCTGAGAAGGAAAAAGAAAGTTCTGTAAAATCACGCCGAAAAAACATTTTTTTCAAAAAACCCGAAAAAGTAAACGTTTTGAAAAAAAATAAAAACTAAAGTAACATTTCTATAGTTCTAGAGTTCCGAAAGGAAAAAACAAATTTTCAAAAAGATCGAAAAAAATTAATGTTTGAAAAAAGTAAAAAATAAAACTGTTCTGAGGAGCTTTTTAGTAGCTCTAGAGTTCCTGGGAAGGAAAACGAAAATTTTCTAAAATTACGCCGAAAAACTAATTTTTTTCAAAAAATTCGCAAAAGTTATATTTTTGAAAAACTAAAATCTAAACCCTTCTGAGTAGCTCTTGAATAGTTCTACAGTTCGTAAAAAGGATAAAAAACTTCTGCTAAATTACGCCGAAAAAACAAAATTTTGTCAAAAAAGTCGAAAAGTAAAATTTAAAAAAAAATAAAAACCGTTCTGAGTAGCTCTTCGATAGTTCTAGAGTTCCTGAAAAGGAAAAAAAGTTCTGCGCCGAAAAAAAACATTTTTTTCAAAAAAATCTATGTATGTAAACAAATGTCTGAAACAAGGATGCATTGTAACGTTAATTTTAGCGTTTGCCAAAAAAAAGCAATCGTTTCTGTTGAAACGATTCGGCTTTCTATCGTTTAGGTAATTATCAAAATAATTCTATTTTGGTTTTTAACGAAAAGAAATTCAATCGTTAATGCTGAAGTTATACATGCATTTACGTGCTAGGTGTTAATAGTGAGCTGGCAATGGTATACAAAAACAACTTTTCGTTGATTTATTTCGTTTCAGTGTTAAGGATTGAGCTTTGTTTCGTTAATTTAGCTCCGAAACGTAACGAAATTATTAGTTTTTAAGTAATATACAAAAAATAAAATATACAGCTCGTAACGAAATTATTTTGATAAGTTATTTTTGCGCATCAACAAAACGAAATCGTTTCATATAGTTTGTTGAGCATCTGTGGTCTGAAGAAAATACATGTGTATCTATCAAATTTTATTGTTTTTTTATGTAGGTATTCAGTCCCATGACTATATTGGCTTAGTTTTCAGAAATTATATTTTCTGCCAAATCTTGTAAAACCGGATCACCCAAAGGGTGTAGTATAAGTAATTACCCATTGTGCGTCAGGGTGAGCCAAAATCCGGCAGGGTAAGCCAAAATGCAGTTATGGTTTGCAGGTCAATTAAATATCTATATGTATATTAATAGCTAACATAAATTTGGTCTCCGTGCGTTCAGCGATTCTAGCGAAACCGATTTCAAAACCAAGAAAACCATTGTAAAGGTAATTTTCTGTAGATGAGAAGAGTTTATATAGTTTTGGAATTTGTGTATGGTTTTTGTTGCGACCTGTTCAATTTGAGCTGTTTTCGCATTTTATTTTATTTCGTATTTGAAATTAAACTTTGAAATTTATAGACACAGAAACTTAGTTATCGAAATGTATGGATAGTTATCCAGCTATAGAAATATGTGGGATTATCGAAATTTGTCATGTTAAAGAAATGTATCAAGTTATCGATATTTGTTGTATTATCATTATTTATAGACTTAACGAAATTTATCGAGTTATCGTATTGCATTGCGTTCTTTCAACTTACAGGGTTATCGATAATTATTGATCTACTGAAATTGACTGCTTCATCTAATCGAAGTTTATGGAATTTTCAAAATATATCGATGTATCGAAATTTCAAAGTTATATAAGCTTATCAAGTTATCACTGCATATCGAATATTATCGTGTTAACAAAGTGTAACAAGTTATCCAAATTTTTCGATAGCTTTCGAAAAATGTGGAGCTGTCAAAAGCAAAATTAATAAAGGTATCGAAAGACTGAACATTTTTGAGTTATCGAAATTTATCGAGCCCTCGAATTTCACAGGTATCGAAATTAGTCGTGTTATCGGATTTTAGTGTTTTTGAGATTCATCGAATTATCGATTTGCATCAAATTATTGAAATTTATTGATAAACTGCAAGGTCAATTCCAAGTTCTGCCGAAGTCCTCCAAAGATCTTCAAAGATATAAAAAATTTTAGTCACGTGCTAGCTCCAAAGCAGAAGATTTTCTGGTAAGTTACTTTGTACCTTATAAGTTTAGCTACGTGTTAGGTTAGAAAACCTCTCCAAGGCTCTTAAAAACTAGAAAAACGGTCGAATTTCGACAGTAACTGGCACTCTAGTTCATATAAAAGGGCATATTACTCTACGGTTAAAGATTGATTAGCTCATATTGATGTTGGAACTAAACCAAACACCGAAACAACGGATTCTTACAACACACTCTAGTATTGGTCGGCCACTTTCAAGATATCATTCAATGAAATGCCGTTTTATGACTTTAATGGCGCTTACGCAAAAGCTGCATACATACATAAATACATATCGATACATAACGCCTCCCTAGTACTACTCAAAGCACAATACCCATCGAAATAACTGAGCAATGGCTTACATATGTATGTATCTACCTCTAGTCAGCTTAAATATAAACTGAGTCAAATTCAAAAAAAAAAAAACCGTACTCTTTCCATCACTTGGTGTTAGGAAATGCATATTGTAAGGAATATCCTTAGTGTAAGATATCCAATCAAATCACAACGCTGTTTATGAGTGGTAATAAATGCAAGCAAATGCAGAGCAAAGTGCAAATCATCGAAAGAACAGGAACAATCTTACATACAACACGAGTATTGTTAGTTTTCTTATTGCTTCGAAATTTTATGAACATTGCTCGTGTTAAAAAACATATTCACAGCTGTTTGCATTTAAATATGTACACATGTATGTATGTACATTAGGGTGGTCCAAAAATAGTAAAGTCGGAAATTTAATGCTCTCACCCCCTAGGGTTGTTCTATACCGAAAAATAATATACCCATGTTTTTTTATTTTAAAATCAAAATATATTTAGAGGTCGCTCAAAGCGCTCAAAGTTTCCCATGTATTTTGTATGGGGAAAAAAAGACTTTTCGTAGAAATGGCATAGAATCCATGGAAATCAAAATTTTTCAATCTGAAAACTCCGCTTCTCTTCAGAAGACTTCAGAGAATAATGTCCAATTGTTTATTTAAACATTTTTTAATTTTAACTATTTTTTAAGGGTCTCCGAAATATCCCAAAAAAATCAAATATACAAAAGAAAAAAAGAAAAAATGGTTTAAATTAAAAAACGTTTAAATAAACAATTGGGCATTATTCTCTGAAGTCCTTTGAAGAGAAGCAGAGTTTTCAGATTGAAAAATTTTGATTTTCATGGATTCTATGCCATTTCTACGAAAAGTCTTTTTTTCTCCATACAAAATACATGGGAAACTTTGAGCGCTTTGAGCGACCTCTAAATATATTTTGATTTTAAAATAAAAAGACAGGGGTGTATTTTTTTCGGTATAGAACAATCCTAGGGGGTGAGAGCATTAAATTTCCGACTTTACTTTTCTCTCATACATTTTTGGACCACCCTAATGTACATACATATCTATGCCTAGATTTTATGACTTGCATGACACCGCTGCAACCTACATACATAGTACATGGTGAAGGCGATTAATGTTTCCTATGATTGAAAATGGCAAATGGTGAACACAAATACGCTTATGCTTATCAGAATGACTGCCGGAAGATTCGAAACATTACTTAGTCGAATCCATATAAATTAACGGTTTTATATTTGCTGACGAACCGCATCTTTCCTCTAGGAAAAACTGAAACTTGCGATACAAGTGTTTAATTTCGACAGTTGTTATTAGGTAGATAGTTTTAGTAAATGCGAAATGCAATATTGAAAAAGTGCACTGGCTTTTAAGGTTTGTATTCGCTTGAACTTCAGCTTTTTAAACTGTGGAAAAAGGTTATGAAGATTTTTCTTTTTTTTCTGACTTTGATTAACTTTCTAGTTAATCAATGTTTCCTCTCAGAGTTAAAAATTATGAAATAAAAAATTTATATTATGGCTCCAGTTGCGGCTCTTTATTTTTGTGGCATCACTCACTTTTTTGGTTCAGTTTGAAATTAAATATAAAAATAAGTATTTATGTCATTTTGCGCGCACTGGTTCAACAGACGCAATCGCTGAGTGAGCAGAACACAAGCGTGCAATTCGAGAGATCCGATTTTCTTCTTCCATTTTTATTTTATTTTTTTGTTCTTGTTTAATTTTAATAACTGTTTTTATTGATTGTGTTTTGATTTTTTGATCTAATTTTCTTTTGATTTATGCTTCAAAAAGGAAACAATTTTATTTAATTCATTAAATTTTCAGAAACTGTTTGCTACAAAACAAACAAAAACAATAACAGGCAAATTCTGGCTTCTGTGTTTCAACTCACCGCAGTCTTTCGAGAGGCAAAAAGTTATTATATTCCGGCAATTATCTTGAAAGCTCTTTTCTGTTTCCCGAATGCTAATTGAAAGATGTGCTAATAGCGTTATTATATTTATTGTTTAGCAATAAGTTTTCTAGAAACTAAACGAAAGGCAAAAAAAAACTTTTTGTAACAGGAAAAACAAAAAAATTTGAGAAACTGAAGGTAAAAGAAAAAAATATGACTTAAAAAACTTTCTAAACGTTTTAAATAAAATAAATAATATTAGTTTTTTAAGCAGTAAAACTTAAAAAAAAAAATCGATTAAAAAAAGTCGTTGCCGAGGATTGAACTCGGATCTCTTGAATGGCACGAAAGTGGTCTGCTCACTGGGCTATTGCCACTGTTACAGCAACGTTATCGAAATTGAAATTTATTGAAAACAAACAAACAAATTACTTAACTTTAATGTTCATTAAATGCCGTTAACGAATCATTAACTGACTCTGAGAGGGCATATTTTCAAATCGTTACTGAGGGACACCTCAAGTAATCATTAAACGACTCTGAGTGCGGCTGTAAAATCTGTTCCAAATAAACATTTTAATAAATAGGTATCACTTTTTCCAGACAGCTACATTAACAATACTTAGTATCGTTTTCCCAATACCGACATCATTATAAAAAGATTTCCTTGCAGGTTCTTCATATGTATATCTGCTCATACATATGTATGTATGTGCATGCACATATTTGCAAACCATTGCATGAGAATGTACAGTGAAACTTCGATATAGCGACGTTGTAGAGGTTGAACAAACACTTCGTTATATCTTTTGTTTGGTTATATTTATAGAAAACTAGCCTATACCCTTGCGTTGTTGTCCACATTTTTATACAAATATGCAAAATAATTTTAAAATGATATAATTTTATATATTATGGTCCCATTTTACTGTAGCTATATAATTATTTTAAGCGTGTTATGCTGTTTAGGGCATTTTAAATTGTGGAATTATACAATATTGTCGGCACGGTAGACTTTAAATGATAACATGAAAGAAACCAATGAGGAATTGGTTTCTGAGATTCGTCGCATGAACGCGTATGTTTCCGGGTTTTAATATTTCCAGCTTAACATGATTCAATTAACATTAAATTCTCCCAGAGTCACGCATATGAGAATTTTATATCATATCGGAATAGCCTCGGGACTTTTCCATTAACTCTGAAATTGTTTAAATCTTCTTAAGATATTTCAATACCCCATTTAATATATATCCAGAGATTCGCTGTAAAAAATGTCACTTGTAAAGGAAAGATCACGGAACCTTTTACAATATATGCTTTATGAAAGATTCAGTATATATTGCAGGCGCCACATTTCCTTTGAAATAACCCCAACTATTCTCCAGGAGTATAGGATGATATATCTCCCTACAAAGTTCCAGTACTCTACCACAAACACGCCCCCTTTTTCAATAATTCTCATATTCTTCATGAGTATGGAATTGAGTTTATGTCGCTTGTTACCAAGCTGCAGTCCTCTACTAGTATAAACCCTTCCAGAGATAAGCCGTAAAAAATTTTTTTTTATATATGGAATGCGTCACGAGTTGTTTTCAATAAATCCCCATTTTTCACCATGAGAATGGGAACAACTTCGTATATCTCCGTAACAAGTACCACAAACATTTCCAGATATACCCTCTATGAAAATTTTAATGATGGGAGGTGCCGCGCCCTTTCGTTCAATAATGTCCATTTTTGTCCAAGAGTACTGAATTAACTTCATACACCTTCGTACCAATTTTCAGTAGCCTCTAACAAATACTTACCGATATATTTTCGCATTATGCCGCGTACCCTTCGTACATAAAAATTGTTTTTAGCCTGTAACCATCCTTAGGATGTCTGCAGTAGCTGTGCCAAATTTGGTTATGAACAGTAAGCGTTTTAGGGCAAAACTCCGTGCATAGATACATAGGTACATATGAGCAAGTCGCACGATTTGTTACATTTTTCGACAAAAGCGTTTTATTCAGTTTTGCTTAAAGAAAAAGACTTAAATGCGTATACGTCCCGTAGCACCATACACAGCCAGCTAATACGTTTACTCCCAGGACTTAATTTAAAAGTCATTTATTTAAATACAGTGTTGGCACTAACCGATTGATTTTTTAATCAATCAGTTAATTTGATTAAATTCAATGCGATTACTGTTAATCATGTTTAATTTTAATTTGATTAAACAGTTAATCGTAACAACGATTAAAAAGATAAATTTTTAGTCATTAACCCTTATTTTGATTAAGTAGGTTTGGTGATTCATTAATCTATGCTGGAATTTTCCTGTGCACGCTAGGTCAGTTTTCCGGTTACGGCTAAGTCGGTTTTCCTCATCAATCTAAGCAATTTGATGTTCACTTTCATTAAGATCTATTCCAACAGGCATTACGCAAACTAGGTTTTAATATCCCTCTGCACATTTGCGATGTGATCGTAATCACAACCGACGATTAACGATTAAAGGAAATTAATCATTAATGGTGCAAATGATTACGATTAATTAGGTTTAATCATTAATCGTGATTAACATTTTGGGTAAAAGTAATTAAATATTGCCGTGGAATATTTTCTTACAGCATTCTCCACAAATATATATGCATATTTCTTTATGTATATACATAACAATTTTAGAATGGAATTCAAGTGCGCCAATAAAAATTTTAATACCGAAATTTTTCGTAATTCATGGCCATCTTATATTCAATGTAATTTTTATTTATTTCGTTGCACACTAGTTGTGTTGCCTTAGATTTGTTCGTTTTTTAAAAAAAGAACATTTTCCCGTTTGATGTTACCATTTTGAAGTATCTTAAACTTTTAAAATGAAAAAAAAATTTTATTTCAAAAATTACAATATAGCTGCACAGGTAGGTTGTATTACTATTTATTATTTTTTAATTACTTTGGTTGTTTTTTGATTAAATTACACGGTATTAATTAAAAACAGTTTTCTAGGTGCAATCCAAAATTACATTTCATACAGATGAATTTCGTACATCACCATAAAACTTGTATCGTCGCTAAGTTTTGGAGTAATTTACGTAATGATCGCCTCCGTCCTATCTAGTTTCATTTTCTCTTTTTCTTTTTCGTGCTGAAACTGGATGAAACTCAACCGGGATGCTTTTTGTTAGACGTCGAATGGAATCGAGCAGGGTTTCTTTTGGATACGCCTTCCGAAATAACATCCAAACATTTACAATTACACCATTTAGGCAAAATCTAAAAATTGCCCAGTAACACTTCCTAGACGGAATGCGAGTTCAATAAACTGCACGTTGCTGGTAAAAGAGATCGACACCATCCATTCCGCAATTATACTCTTTGATGATCGTTGGTTGATTAACTTCTTGCCTGCGTTGTTATTGCCGATCACACCTTTTGCAGAGTCCTGTCGTCAGGATATTTTCATTTTTGCAGTTTGTAACAAAAGTGACGTTATTATTATCATTCCATTGTTCTAAAGTAATATTTTTTAATCTAATTGCTTCACAAGCAACACGTTTTTCTCCTTTCGTTCCGCTCAAAGGAGGATTTTCAATACGATGGGCGCAAATTGTTCCTACCACTGATATTAAAATCTTCCAATAACTTGAAACTATTAAAATAATTATCTAAAAAGACAGTTCTCTTTGCAGGAACTATGTCTTTAGATTTCCTGTTCAAATGATTCAGAATTGGCTGAACTTTGTATGCCTTATGGTTAGTATAAATTCGTAAGTTATCGTTGAAATGAAGGTAACGATGTATCAATCGCTCTCCGTCTACCAGTAAATCCGCGTGGCTAGAACCTAAAAACCTGGAACCTGTCTAGAACGCAAGCTAAAATTTTGGTTCAGGATAGTCACAGCAGGGTACAGCAACCACTTCAAGCGCAAGAATTCCTAGATATGTGTATAATTCTTCAAGACCTAGTGTGAACGCCTCATCTCCTTTGTTTATAGCATATTTTATGGTCTTTGCTTGTATATATTTCATGAAATCGTCACCAAAAACTGTTTTAAAAGGTTGTAGTGGACTTAAATCACTATCCAAATTATCTGCTATTATATCGGGTTTATGAGCGCATACTGCTGTGCTTGCATTTTCAGCTGCTTTTAGCGCTACCTCAGACCAAAAAACTGTGATTCATCTACTTCTGAATTTGCAATTTTTATTCCCCATGTTCTTTTTAGTACTTCTCGCCCTAAGACGTCTAGTTCTCCTCCTTCATCTTCATCTGCATCATCGAAATCGGATAACTCCTGCTCCTCAGGTGGAAACAAAGTCACAACAATTAAATTTGCTTTATTGATACTTTATATAATGGCTGCATCACCATCTTTATTCAAATCTTCAAGCCATCCAATTATCTCCTCAGTTGTTGCTTGTCTAAAAACAACTATTCATTCATATGAATTTTCACAGAGCAAAAGCTGCGCTAGCATTTTCATATGATAAAACACACGTAATACTTTATGAATAGCTAAAGCTTATTTTAAGGCAAATATGTCACTGCATTTCCTTTTAATTTTGTAACTTGAATTTTTAGTTTTAAATTAGTCCACATTTTACATTATATTATTTTGTTTCTGAATGTTTTTTAAAACAGTGAAACTCACCTGCGTGCCATTTTTCACTTTTCTATCAAAC
Organism: Rhagoletis pomonella; assembly: GCF_013731165.1. Lineage (NCBI taxonomy): Eukaryota > Metazoa > Arthropoda > Insecta > Diptera > Tephritidae > Rhagoletis > Rhagoletis pomonella. The sequence goes on along the minus strand of NW_023460316.1, from coordinate 16,448 downwards.
ACAACTTAAATTGGCGCGACAACATAAACAACGAAAACGTAAACAAACGAGCTTTTAACGACAACTTCAAAGCTTTTTTCAAAAAATGATTCTTCTGTCTCACTCACACTGTAAATAGCAAAACCTTTGAAGTGACAGTAGATTTTTAACGAATTTTCTGAAAAAGCTCTTTGCGCGTATGAAATATCATACATTGTCATTAATGGGTTTAGGGGACTGCAAAAATTTTGTGGTATTGAGTATTTCGTTTTATCATGGCTAGTTGTATCGGGGTTTTACTGTGTATGTTTAAGCCTTTCCAAATTGGCATATGTCCATGAGATGCTGTTATCTTTCCTAAATGAATATGAAGTGAAAGATTTATGTAATAACAATAAATCATTTCTATGTTGATTAATAGCTGAAACAAGTTTTAGTGGATAATATGGAATACTTCTTCCACTTTAAGGTTCTATTGAACTCTATTTATCAATATGTATTAAAATGTGATTTTCTGTATTGTTTACTATTTTGGAAAGGCCAAACACTAACATATGTGTAAGCGCCAATCTATTATTATTATTGTTATTATTAAATGATTATTATTATTCAAAGCAAATTCCTCATAGGATACTAAAGTCTTTGGGCAAACAAAGAAAGAACACGGTAGGTACATTCGTGGACTCATTTGAACGATATCAAAGAGATCACACTACTCATTTAGACAATGAACGGGGAAACGGGGGTTCGCCCTATGAAACGGCGAGTTTCCTTATAAGATCTTTATTGGCTTGATTTAATCATTTGGCAGAACCGATTAATCGGATCACTATAACATATAGCTCCAATACAACTGATTGTTCAGATATGAGATTTTTCATTATGAATTCTGCATTTATGCAGCTGGGAGCATGAAATTTCGTAATATTTGCACTCATTATCAACAGAAAACTTAGAGTGAAAATAATAAAGATCGGCTCACTATAACCTATCATGCAACTGATTGGTCATATTTGAGTTTTTGTTGTTGAGGAAGCTAATCCCATTAAATTGTGTTACCGTTTTAAATACCGACCACACAGTAGTGAAAATCACTTAGATTGATGCTATATAAGTTATATCTTCCATACCTCTGATTGTTTAGATATGACTTTTTATATATGTATCTCCTCTCTCTATGTATGCTGTAAATATATAAATTTTTTCAAATTCTTCTTCTTCTTCTTCTTTTTTGGCGCTGTAACCGCCTAAGCGATTTTGGCCGAGTTCAGCAAAGCACGCCAGTCGTTTCTCCTCTGTGCCAACTGACGCCAATTGGAAACGCCAAGTGAAGCCAAGTCCTTCTCCACCTGATCTTTCCATTGCAGTGGGGGCCTCCCTCTTCCCCTGCTACCATCAGCGGGTTCCGAGTTGAATACTTTCAGAGCTGGAGCGTCGGTGTCCATTCGAACGACATGACCAAGCCAGCGGAGCCGCTGCACTATGTCCATATCGTTGTAAAGCTCATACAGCTCATCGTTCCATCGTCTGCGGTACTCGCCATCGCCAACGCGTAAAGAACCGTAAATCTTCCGCAAAATCTTTCTCTCAAACACCCCAAGAGCCGCCTCATCGGATGTTGTCATTGTCCATGCTTCTGCGCCATATACCAGCACGGGCATGATGAGTGACTTGTAGAGCGTGGTTTTCGTACGTCGAGAGAGGACTTTACTCCTGAATTGCCTACTCAGTCCAAAGTAGCACTTGTTGGCAAGAGTGATTTTGCGTTGAATTTCCATGCTGATATTATTATCGGTGTTAATGCTGGTTCCCAAGTAAACGAAATTCTCTACTTTCTCGAAATTGTAACTGTCAACTGTGACGTGGGTGCCAAGGCGCGAATGTGCTGACTGTTTGTTTGATGACAGGAGATACTTCGTCTTGTCCTCGTTTACCACCAGACCCATGCGCTTTGCTTCCCTATCCAACTTGGAAAAGGCAGAACAGACTTCGCGGTTTTGTTACCGATGATGTCGATGTCATCGGCATAAGCCAGCAATTGCACGCTCTTTTTCAAATTCAGTAATCTGTTAAAGTAAAATTTTCAGATGCTCATGAAAGGTATGAAGCCTTCGGCAGCGCAGCTCTTACTTATTTTTAATAAAAATATATATGCATATTTTTCTTTTTAAAACAATCAGAAGTAATAAATATAAGAAATTTAAAGAAAAAATTTAAAATTAAAATAGAGCAAAAATAAATAAATAAATATTTTTAAAATAAATGAAATTTAAATAAAGTTTTTTCTTCTTGATTAATTAGAAAATAAAAAAATTTAAATTAAAAAAAGAGAAAAAATTTCGCAGGCCGAGTCTCGAACTGGGATCTTTTGAGCCTGTGCTCTGCGCACTCGACCATTGCGACTGGTGGAGCGAAGTGAGCTAAATGATATACAAGTGCTTTCTCTCAACATAGCTTTTCCCTACGAGCGGTGAATGAGAGAGCTTTTTTCTAAGACTTTTTACTAGAATAACAAAAAAGTCTTTCGAACTACCTTACCATGCGTCTTTCATGTTTCTTAAGAAAGACCTTTTTACTATCCAAGTCAGAATTGCCCTATAATTTTAAAGTTTATAAAATTTGCTGGTGATTAATAAAGTAACTATGGTGATTTCTCTTTCTCCAAAAAAATGGTGCCCTTGTCTGGTGCAAAATGTGTTTGATGTAACACTCAGGCCTGGAAAAGGGCAAAGTTTTCCTACGTATCATAATTCATAATGATTGTTATATTAAGCTACCATCTGATATTCAGGGCAACAGTCTGCACTTACAAAGCTTCATATGGCAGAAAATGGGCCCTTTTGGCCTTATAAGCGTGTGAAATTTGAAGAAACGAACACAGAATTTTCTCCGCGCTTGCCTTTATTTTAGAATCCAACACAAAAGAGAGAAGGGAAATCAAAAGGCGAAATTTTTTAGAGGGAACGAAAATTCCATAAGAGCTTTAGTTCACGAACACACCATCCCAAAAATATGACAGCAAATTATGTTGATATTAGCCTACCTTTCTGATACATTCGAATGCCAATGGACGGTTTCAGTACATAGAATATCTATTTTTATAGACATGCGAGTGTTTACCTTGCGGCGAATACAAATAAAAATTTTCATTTCATCTCGATTAAATTTGTTCTATTATGTAGATAGGAAAGCATTTTTCGCACCAAAATTTATTGCTAACAAGTGCACATGGCGTTTGCTGTATACATATACATATATTGATAAATTATTATATTATTAATTAAAGATTAATTGTTTTTTGTATGTGTAGTTTTTCATTAAAATCAAATTAACACTTCATAAATTAGTATACATAAATTTCGATAGAAATTTTATTTCGTATTAATGCTTGGACTATGCCACAATGCCATTCAAATGCCCTTCACTGGCTCGTTTGCAGAACTTAATCTTTTTGGTGTTTTTTTTGGTAACTTTTTACACAATTTGGGCAATAACTCCATCACAATTTGACGCATTTTGTTCTTACATCAAAAGTAATTAAACCTAAGGATCATGGTGGAAAAGCCTCGTCACCGTATCTGGAAATTAGGCGCCCTGGAAATTAATATCGCAACAGAACCACACCTGTCCGCGTTGTCTAGTATGTGGCCTCGTTTTGTTGAAACCACACTTCATCCAAGTCAATATCTTCAATTCTAAGCATAAAAAATGTCCTTCATCATGACGGCATAGCATTAAGAAATTACTGTTACGAAAAGGAGTATGGCCCGATTATAGTGCCGGCCCACGATGCATGCCTAGATTTTTTTGTGCTTTCTTCTATATACAAGGTAAAAGTAGTCTTAAAGTAAATGAAGAAATGTGACTAAAACTTTGGGAGTAGTATATTTCCTCCGATATCGGCTGTTGCCATATGGCAACATGAGGCGTATTCAAGATGGATTGTTAGAAGACACTATTTGGTTAAAATATTAAAGATACGAATAACAGCAATTCTGGGCAAAGATATATGTATGCAACGAATACTTTATTGTCTTCTTCGCTAAGTGAAAATTGAAACTCCGTGCATTGTATGTTTTTCAGCCAACGCTCAAGGCTCTTGTCACGCTTGCTGTTTTATAATAGCTTTCGACAGCTCCTCCCCTCTGGCTAACACCACTTACATACATACATACATATGTACATATACATTCTTTGTAAATATTTTCATTACATTACCGTTAAGTATTGCATGGCAACAGTAGCTGCAATCACCTGTTGCCTTACAGGTTTCCCTTTTTTCTTGCTTGCAGTCAAAGACGCTAATGCCCCATTTTATTTTCCTTTTGCACATTGCATTGTAAGTAGCATCCAGAGCGAAGCAGTCATTTTATGAGGAGGACAAGGCCAACTGTACAACGGTGTCCATAGCGTTTGACACGCTCACTTATAATGGCGAGTCTTTTGCTACATGAAACCGATAATGCATGCACTACACCTATGTATGGATATATGTGTGTATGCGTTTATATTTATTGCAAATTTATGCAGTCGTGCGCTTCGATTGGATGCTACAGCGGCGCATGTTGCACGAACATTACCAACTTAATCATCCTCAGCTAGGCTGTTGACATTGGGTGTTGCTGGAATTTCATCCGTGTTGCATTCTTTACACCTGCGACACATTGTTGGCAACGCTGTCTACAGTTAAATTCTTTGTATTTTTGCAGAATTGCAACTCAATTCAACGGCTGTTTAGGATCTACCCTCTGATATACATACATACATACAAATTTTTTTTCTAATCAACCTTCTAACGGAGAAACTTTTGTAGACTGAAAGGACATTGCCACTTATCGTTACGCATGAAGCCGTCCACCGAAGATACGAAAGAAAACTACTCCTCTAATTTGAACTTTCTGAATGATTGAGTCTTGGAGGTGCTCTGAAGGGCAGAAGGCACAAGAAACCTGTATAGTTTATAGACCAAAAAAATGCAAGTAAAACTGGTCGATGAGTCCGGAAACTCTCATAATATTTTTCTTAAAAAAAAACAAAGTCGATCATAAACATTTCTTGTATCTGGAGAACGCCTTAACCTATCAATGGCTTCTATTTTCTCAAATTTGGAAGTAAAAACAAATCTGAAGGAGCCTGATCTGGCAAATAGGTTGCGTGACAAAATAATTTGAACCTCAGCAAAACATTTCGTAACATTCCAACGACACACATCTTTCGCATAGCATTGTTGTCCAAATTTTTGGTCAATATCTAAAGCACAACATCTTTAGAATTGTCTACCATATCTGCTATATAGCGCTCTTTCATTCGCCATTTATCCAATACGATTTTGCAAATTTTCTTCAAGTTTTCACGTAGTGGCCTCACTTGGTCGCTCTCTGCGGTGTTCATGTTGGCAATTCTTGCGACCTCGCTTAAATTCTTCTACGCAATATTTAACCATTTTGCAGGAGCGAGACTATGCCAGATTCAAATACCAAGACAAACATTTTCAAGAGAAACTGATTATTTTTTAATTCAAAGTCGAACCATCTAAAGACACTTAAGCTACTTTAAATAAACGGAATAGTATGTATGCATGTATTTATTTATGTACATAAGTATGTATAAAAACAAAACTGTGTGTGCATACCACAAGTTTTCAAATTCATTGCCACTTAAGTTTGTTAGTGCGCGCAGTGCATTTATTTATTTATGTGCATATATGTTTCTAAATATAAAGACATACATTTGCATATACATATATATTTATTTATGCTTTGCAATTGAAACAGCTACCCTGCAAGAAATGTCTCTAACTATAAGCTAACTTTAAGTTGATTAGGAAGGAGCTAAAAGTCACTATTACCTGTACATTTTCTTTGACGGAAGCTAACCTGCATTTGATGCAACTAACTACTTTTGGACATAAAATATCCATAGAAAAAACCAAATATTTTTTATTTTATTTTTTTTTATTTACTTTATTTATTTTATTACATTTAATATTTGTTTACATATTCTGCGGTGGGTGGTCCCATATTCGAACTCCGTCAGACATAACTTTAAAATGATAATATGAAATTTCGATCTTCCTTTTATTTGTCCTCAATTCGAAAAAGTATTTGCGAAGTGCAGGATATTTAAATAGAAACGCGTTTAAAAAAAAAAAACAATCTCCTTCATTACTTGTCAACTAGTTTCAAGTTAGATTTTCGTAGCTAACTACAAGTTATATATTTTATAGAAATCCTGAAAAAAAGCTAACTGCAAGTGGGTTATTTTTTATCAATTGATAATTTGTTTCTGCAGCGTAAAGATTCTCGCGAGGCAAGTGCAAACTTTTGCATTGTATGTATGTGTATCCGTAAATTTAGTGCAATTGTGCTATCGTAGAAAAGTGCACTGGGGAAAAGTTTGACATAAACAATTTTGAAAATCATTTCTATTTCCGTCCCAATATCTTTTCTTAGAACAAATTTCCGCCTTCATTATTCAACAATTGAGTGGTTTATATATTTGGGAAAGCATGCACTTTAGCTAATTCAATAAGAAAACAAATAATTTTTAGGGAAACAATTTTTCATAGTTTTTTTCGAGTTATAAGAAAATCTGTCTTTGATTTGTGATTTAGTCTATCCACTCCGGCATTTGATTCACGCCTATTCACGAAAGTAGTACGTTTGCCTAACAATTAGGTTCCCATATATTCATTTTACACATATAAATGCATATTTCGCTTGGACACGCATGTTAGTGGCACGCACGTGCAACATAACAAACATAGCCTTCATTAATTTAACACTTTTCGCAGTTGTCTGCAGTTATGAAATGGCACTGCGTGCTACAGCCACTCAGCGTTTGCCACTTGCGTCGACCTCATCAACAAAATAATAAGCAACAACAACATCAAAAATATTAGTGTTATCTTTGCCGGTTTTTATTCACCAGTTGCCTTTCTTCACTTTTTTTTTTGCAGAGCTCTTGAACTTAACCTACCACAAACACTTAACCCGTTGACGTGCGTTGATGTGCCGAAAGAGATTTTTCTAAAAAATTCCAACGCAGCAGCGACTTACCGATAGTGTAATCGCTCAACTTAGTGTCATGCAACGGGCAACATTTATGTATGCATACATTCATAAGCCATATACATACATATGTAACCATATCCGCGCGTTGCACGATAGTCAACATTTAATATGATTGATGTTTCCAAGGAATGGTGTTAACTTGCCAAGAGATATGAGTAACAACATAGAAACGATGCTGCATTCGCTACATTATAGCTATGGGTAGGTTGCAATTTTTTTCTTCTTTTTTCGCGTGCTGATTGGATAACAATTGGTAATTTTTTATACTAGAAGCAGCTTGGTTTCAAGACAGTGGTTATACGATTAAGCTTGGATGAATCACCCTGTAGAGCTTGGGTTAATCGCCCAATTCGCATTCTTGTTTGACGTTGTCAACGCCAATAATTTCACTTCTGTGTCAATTGACAATTGGAAGTGCCAAAAGAAGCTAAGTTCTCCTCCGCCTGGTCATTCAATGGCAGAGAAGGATTTTTTCATCGTCTGCTACCAACATCGGGCTCCGTTTCGAACACTTTAATTGCTGGTGAGTTTATGTCTATTGGACTTCATGGCAGAGCCACCGAAGCCGCTGTATCTTAATTTGCTGCACTAAGTTCATGTCGTCGCAAAGCTCACATAGCGCACTGTTTCATCGTCTGCAGCATATGCCATCGCTAACGCGTAAGAGCCCGTACATCTTCCTAAGAATCTTTACCTTCCGGTTAAGGCATTATACCACTCCTCTCCCCTGTCTAGACAACAAATTTTCCATAAGAATCCCAGAGAGAAACGAATGTGAAGGTGCGACACACCTAGACCAAGAGTCGACGCGTATATATCGAATGTTGACTGGAAGATCGACATATCTCGCCAGCCAGTTTGAAAACGCCCTATCCCAAAAAACTTTTCAAGAACGCCCTATTTCAGAATTTGGTTGAAAAACGCCCTATCTCAGAATTCGAATCGAAAATGGTCTATCTCACTTCAATAAATATTGAAAATGTGGTGATATAGATCGTTTTTGAAACGAATTCTGAAATAGGGCTTTTTATTTAACCAAATTCTGAAATAGTGCGTAATTGAAAAGTTTCTTGAGATAGGGCATTTTTGTTGAACTGGCTGCCGAGATAAGTCGATCTTCCACTCAACACTCCATATACAGATGTTTCCAAGCTATACGTTAAGTGGACAGTTGGACTTATTCCAGTAAAGTCGCATTTCCGCTTGCCGGACCATTGTAGTGATTTAAAGCAGGGCTAAAGATCATAATGGTAGCTATATATTTATGTATATGGGTCGTTTCCAAACGAAGTGCTATCTCCCCTCCCCCCCCCCCGACCCCCCCTTCCCCATCTTTTAAAATTATTTTATGGTGGTCAAAACGAAAAATCGAAAACAGCTTTGTACGATCCAAATAATAAGCCATCAACAAAGCTTTTTGTTTATTAATTTAAGCCGTTTTGTTTTCTTTTGCGAACAGTATTTCTTTGATAAATTTTCCTGTTTCCATATACAAATTTTTGTTCCCGCTCGGATTATTCGACATTCTTAACTTTTATTGTTTTATTGTATTTTCACCTGAAAAATTTGATCAACATAAACGTAGCGTTTTCTATTATAATATCGTCCCTCCAGTCACTTTTTTAATTTTTCTGTGATATTAACATTAATTGCTTCGCTTACCTAAGTACATTGCTGCTAAGAAGCCCAAAAATTTATTGATCGAATGGCATAAGAAATAATTTAATAAAAGCAACTAATTTCTGTTTTAAGTGAACTTTCATGAATGCCAGCCAGGTTTTTATGCAAATAATACTAAAAATAATTAGAAAATAATATATATAAAATAAAACTCTTAGAAAAAATATAAAAAAAGAATTTTTTGTTTAATTAGTTTATTTCTCGAAAAGTGTTCAAATGGCATACATATATATAGGAAATTGTTGTCGAAAAAAGAAAGATTAAACAAACAGTCTGCCTCCCAAGAAAAACTATACATGAAACCATTAAAAATAGCATGAAGAAGGTGGAAAAACTTCAATATTACTTTATGCGATAAATGAGAGTCAAAGAGTTTGAAAACCAGGCATTTCATGTTAAAAATCGATACCTTGCTTATCGGTTAGTCTACTTTTTCCAACAGTTTCTAAGCTTATTTAATCCCTTAGCTTACTTTTAAAAAAGTGAAATTCTGGAGAATATTTTATAAAATTGCAAAAATAAGAAAAAAGATATTATTTTTGAAGAGCCTGAAAGCAATTTCGTATTCTGCACGAATTTTCACGTCGGTAAACCATTTCAAAGGATAAATTTACCAATCTTAAAAAAATATAAAAATTACTTGCCATATACACTTTGTTTGGAAATTACCCATGTGCATATACATACTGCCTTCTCTCAGATCAGTTGTCGGGGCACTCACAGGACACTGCCTTATTGGAGCGCATGGAAAGAGGTTTGGATGTCCAACCAACGATATTTGTCACAGCTGCAGAGACGAGGAAAAGGTGGAGTATATCGAACACCATCGCTGCCACTGTGCCGCTCTAGCCAGGAGACGCAACCATCACCGTGTCCTACATAAAACCCCCTCGATGGTTCAATTTTTAAGTGACGGACCGGTTTCCGCCAGTGGTATTCGAAAGGGCTACGTGCTCCTCCGTGCTCATGCAATGCATACTTCCGCGCCATAGACAAAGCACTTGCCTGATTATTAACCTATATAGTGACGACTTAGTCCACACGTATGTATGTATATATATAGTGCCTACATTGTTATCGGTCGATGGTCTTTCCCACGATTTAGCCTATTGTGAATTCCTAGTATACCGTGGATTTACCAGGTCTAGAGCTACATTTACATAACTAACCGGTTCGTTCGTCGTTCGGTAGGTTCAGCCTTTCACGAAGAAAGATCCATTAGGAAAGCTGCAATCGCAGTATTTTCCGCATACTTTCTTGTAAATTGGACATAGAACAGTAAAATTTCAATAGTCAGACATGCTTTCAACTCTGCATAAAAGTGATACATATAACCTTCGTCGCTGTACTTGAAGATCTAATCTGGCCGGCCGTCAACGCCACCTGCTCACTTGATTAGTGCAAAAATTTAGTCTCAGCCCCATTTATCTCGTCAACCTCCATTGTGGCTCGGGTTCATCATCTAAACTTGTTTCAGTGATGTCACCATCCAAATTGGTTGTAAAGTGTTCCCTCCATAACACAAATAAGTTTTGGAGATCGGTCACGCTCTGCTCTTAAAACCTTAAGTAAGCCGCCTAAATTTTCGGGCTCTTCCTTGTGGGCAGCAGTTCAAACTTTTCATACTCTCGGCTTTTGCCTTCTCTCTTTTCAAAGCAGAAAATACATACCGCTCATCCTGAGTGCGGGTAGGTCCTTCTGCACTTGATCCTTGAATTTTGTAGCACGAACAGAAAAACTGATGTATACATATGTACATATGTATGTACATATTTTGGTGCATGTATTCCTATATATGTAGGTATGCATACAAATAAGTATGCAATCTTTCAAGTCAACTTGTCAATCATTCACTGTCAAATGTTCTGCATATGTAATTAAGTAGTCGCGATTTCTGTCGAATCAACAAATGTAGCCAAAAGGTCCGCTATTTTACAACGCTTTTATCAACTTGCAATGTTGTGTGTCCAGAAACCTTCAATGTTGTGGATCCAGAAACTTTCAATGTTGTGTGTCCGACACCATAAAACCTTTGCTTTGAAAAGTTCCTATAAAAAAGCATAGTGCATAGGGCGACATCTGTAGTGAATAGGGCGAGGTAGATGACATCTAGATGTCGCCCTATGTACTACGTTTGCTACAGCGGAAATAGACGACACGCCATTTCTTTAAATAAAATTAATTGGTGCTCGTTTGTATGTACATACATATGTAAATGCATGTGTGTGCACCTTTCTATTAATATCGTTGAATTATTTTAATATCTATTGCAAAATTTTATTCAGACAGGACTAAAAAGTAGAAAATAAATAATATAAAAAAAAACTTTTTAATATACAACGCTTTTATAAATGGACTAAAAAGTAGAAAATAATATTTCTCAGTCCCATAGAATTTGTTTTGATAACTTTTGATTTTGAAATTTTAGCAAAAGTCATTATAAGCAATCTATGAAATTGAAAATGAAAAGCGTGGGGCGCATGTAATACACTTGAATTGATATGAAAAATAATATATGTATGTATGTATGTGGGTATATGAATAACGACCGCTTAAAATCGATTTCAAAGTTCTACTTTCGCTGTAGAAATTTTAGGTCTACGTTATGTAGTTTGACTATTGTCAATTAAATCGAATGCTTTGTATTGCATGCGCTCCACGTTTTTCATTTTCAATTTCATAGATTGTTTATAATGACTTTTGCTAAAATTTCAAAATCAAAAGTTATCAAAACAAATTCTATGGGACTAAGAAATATTATTTTCTACTTTTTAGTCCATTTATAAAAGCGTTGTATATTAAAAAGTTTTTTTTATATTATTGTTTTTTTTCCAACAACTCACGGTCAGCGCAGTAAACGTAATTACAAGTAACCGTTTTGTGCGAAATTATTATATGTACATTTATTTAACTCAGACTTAAAACTTACAAACTAATTTAACAGGAAAAATATTTTATTATGTATGTATGTATGTAGTTATGTACAATGTGGCAAAGCATCTAAGCTTTTTGCCGCTCTAATAGGTGGGTTGCCAGTAGACGGTGGGTGTGACCTTGGACAAAGTGCCTTGATTGCTAATGTAGATACCACCGTTCTCATGCGACTCGACCACCTGTGCCAAATGTGCTCCACAAACTTCAGGTTTCTGTGTCTTGGTACCATTTAGCTCCTCACTGATTTTTTTTGAGTATTCGAAGGTGTATTTGCTACCAATATTGTTCTTCAGTGGAGTTTCTGTCAAACCGGGACAGAAAGTGACCACAGCTACGCCGGTGATTTTGTAGTAGTAAGGGTCCTAAGGTTACAATAAAAAGAAAATTAAATTACTGATATTCGCTATATTATACTACAGAATCGATTTTTTTATTTTTTTTTTGTGTGTTTTTTCAGAATTCTCACTTACCGAAATGGATCGCGAAAAGCCCATGACACCGAATTTGGACGCACAGTATACGGCAGCAGGTGGACAAGGCTCAAGACCTAGCACGGAAGCGATGTTTACGATTACACCACCACGTCCTTGCTTGTTCTTGTCCATAAAAGGTAATGCTTCGAAGGTGGTATTGATTAGGCCGATCAAGTTGATGTTCATTGTCAATTCAACATTGGGATCGGTTAAAATGCCAGCGCCGTTCACCAGCACATCAATGTACTTCGCCTTGGATACCACCTCGGCAATGGCGCTCTTAATTGACTCCTTTTTAGTGATGTCGAATTTGATGTAGTGAACTTTGGTTTTGGTGTTGAGTGCCTGCAGTGCCTTGATGTTGTCAGCATTTTCCAAAATGTCGAACACGAAGAAGTTCTGAGAGAAAGTAATTAAAAAAATTGCAATTCATTAATGTTTTAAGTAAAAATTATCAAACACACTTTCGGTGCAGAACACCCATGAATTTCATTTAGCTTTCTACTATACTCAACTTACAGCCATATTCTTGGGCATTAGCTTTTTGCAGCATTCGTAGCCAATAAAGCCCAGTCCACCGACAAAGATCACATTTTTACCGCTCAAAGGCATTTTTGTTCTGTATTTTTTTTTTTTGCTTTTTTCAATCCACTCAAATTGCTAAAGAACGTTTTACTTGCTAAGCTGCTATGCAACTAATGCCGTTTCCAATCGAGAGCCGCGCTTATATAGCTCATAATCTGGAATCAGTAGATAACACTAACGCTGACGCTGGAATAATAAATTGTCATGTCAAATGAGTTGAGTATTATTAGCTGATATGAGTATCAAATACAGCACGATTCCCGTCAAATCATCAAGCCGCGGCCAGAATAGATAGATGTGTTAGAGACAAGCGAACTATACCCTGCAAGAAATTTATCTAACTTAAAGTTAACTTGAAGTTGATTAGGAAGGAACTAAAGATCACTATTATCTGTATATTTTCTTTGAGGAAAACTAACTAGATGTATTTGTATGCAGGTGGCCGCGAAATAGTCAAGGGGTGTTAGCCCTGCATTAGATGTAAACTAACCTGTAGCTGACTACTGCACATAAAATATTAATAAGAAAAATGATATATATTTTATTTATTTAAATGTGTATGAATGGAATCCCGTCAGACATAACTTCAGAATGATAATACAAAATTTGGATCTTTATTTTATTTGTCTTAAATTCGAAAAGGTATCTGTGAAGGCCATGGGCAAAAATTAAGTACTTTCCCCTAAATGTTGTCAATAGTCAAACTACTCATTTATGCTGTACTACAAAAACAAAAGTGTAAATGTGTTCGAAGTTTTGCCTAAATTGCTCAGCAATGTCTTGTAGGGTATCTAAGTACAAGTAAATACATATTTATTTGTTGACACTACTTCTATGCAAAGTCAATGGCAAGTCCAGCTTTGCAATAGAACTTAGTCATGCTGCTAATGATAAGGGCAACTCACAACTACTGTCGCCTATTGGCAGCACAAGTCATGCTCGAATATTCCCTGCAAAAAATTGTGCAAGTAATCTCTAAAAAGTTTAGACTCGGATTAGTCTCCGCACAGTTGGGCATTATTTAGTATTACATAATACAATTGAAGTTTAAATAGTATCATCTCTTATAATTCACGATTCGATTCACTGAAGCAAATAATTTTCAAAGCTAACCTGAGCTCCCTGCTTCGAATGTCAGCTAGCGATAATTTTTATTTTTAAAATTCCATTAATAATTTTTCATGGCTGTAGATATCTATTAGGGTATAAAAAGGTCCAACGTGGTCCAAAGTGGAATTAGCTGCATATCTCTTTGCGACTCCCGGACTAATCGAATTTTTTGCAGGGTTGCTTTCGTACGTCAGAGATGGAAGTGCGAAAAAAATTGATGCTCGCAAAATTTTAATTTTTGTATGTCATCATTCATATGTTTTGAAACGATTTCTATTTGTTATCTCTTTTGTTAATTTTTCTTTTTTATAGGAACTAAGTACATATGTACATTTTGAATAAATAGAGGTGTTTCCAAAATGGCATAACTAAATAGTGCTGCCTTAAATCAGTGTAAGTATAAATTTATCTACCATTATGTAATAGATAACTGGAATAAAAATCGTTAGATATATTGTCTCCAGATGTTTTGGCGCTTTTGTAGATAGGCTACTCTCATTCCTTTGCTACTATAACAGAAGATATCTATAACTCAAGTGCTTAATTGACGTATTCGGGCCACACTAGGACTTACATTTGAGTATTTTTTAAGTGAAATTTTTATTAAGAATTTGTTTAACTTCTCTTTTAATGCTCAGCGTGCTTTTTATGAATAATATATTCCCACTTTAAGATATTCATTTAATATGTGGATCACTACTGAAATTGTTTAGAACCTTTTTGATTAAGGAAAACCATTTTTGATGCATTCTTTGCGAACAGCCAATTATACCGGCATACAAAAAAAGAGGTGTGTATTTTTAACCAGACCCACCCATCGACATGTATTTCGACCGGATAAATCCGAACCAGAGGCAAAAACTGCAAAATTAAAAGTAAATCAGAAAAACTTATATAATTCATGGTAACACCAAAAAAATGAAAGTAATTTAGCCCACCAAAATCGCCAATTACTTTTTTAAGGGGCAAACCATCGCGAGACTGTGTGTTTATTTAATATAAACAAAAAATAAGAACAGTTGTTTAATAAAATATTAGTTTATTTTTTGATCTTTATTAATTTAAAAAAAATGAACAAACCGACACCAAACTTTACAAAATTGGTAGCTGGTACTACACTTTCGGGTTTTACAAATTTGGTAACCCGTACAAAAGAGCCGATTTAATTTTTGAACTCACCATATTCAAAAAGTGGGCGTCACCACTCTGCTTTTCTGTAAACTGCTAACCGGTACTAAGTTCGAAATTCATAACCGGAAAAAAAATCCGATTGCGAAGCGATGCACCAATTGTCAATGGCTTTTAATTAATTAAAAATATTTCCAGATAAATTGAGAAATAGGAAATTTTTTTATCCTATGCCTAATTTTTCATAGCTATACCTAAAAATAGAGTCAGACGGACAGGGGTATTAAGAGTTTTGGATGAAGGGAGAGGGATTAACAACAGAAGAATACTTTT
Organism: Rhagoletis pomonella; assembly: GCF_013731165.1. Classification (NCBI taxonomy): domain Eukaryota; kingdom Metazoa; phylum Arthropoda; class Insecta; order Diptera; family Tephritidae; genus Rhagoletis; species Rhagoletis pomonella. Next base: position 1,153 of record NW_023460316.1, on the reverse strand, counting down.
AAGGTGCCGAGAATCACGCAGGTATTTCCTAGTATGTATATTAGGGTGGTCCAAAAAAAAATAGTAAAACCCAAATTTTAATGCTCTCGCTCCTAGGATTCTTCTCTACCCAAAAAATATACCGCTATTTGTTTTGAAATAAAAAAAATTTGGAGCTCCGCCAAAGCGCCCAAAGTTTTCCATGTACATATTTTATATGGTGAAAGTTCTTCAAAATTTTTTAATATTAACCATTTTTAAAGGTCCCCAAAAAATGCAATGAGACCCTTAAAAAATCGTTACTATAACAAGTAAAAAAGTCTAAGTTCGGGCGGAGCCGAACATTAAATACCCGGCGCAAGTATTAAATATATGTTTTTCACCTTTCCGAAAGCTAACGCTACATGGTAAACCGAGGTGTATCCATTTTGAGTAAATTAGCGTCCTTAAATTTCGAAATATTTAAGTTGCAAGCATATCTGAAATTTACTGTTATATGAAAAGCGGCCGTAATTTTAGTTCGCTTTCAATAAGTTTCAACGTTTTGCTTCTATGTGGCAAGTACAATAACCACACCGAGTTTGGTACAAATTGGTAGAACGGTTACCGAGATACATATATGTGATCATAAGTGGGCGGTGCCACGCCCATTTTTCAAAATTGTATCCTAAACGTATTTCTTGGTAACGAATTGTTGCAAGCATCAATTTTGAATAAATTAGCTTCAATAATTACTGATTTATCGAAGATTTCGTATTTCTCTAAATTACCGTTATATGGGATTATTGTCCTATTTTAAAAATTTTCGGCCATTTCGTATGTTATACCAAGGTTAACAACTGTGCCAAGTTTGGAAGAAATTGGTGCAGCGGTTACCAAGATATACACATTCAAACATAACTGGGCGTGGCTACGCCCATTTTCCAAAAATTTATAATATTCTTATTTTTCGTCTAAAACTTATTGTAAATATCAATTTTGAGTGAATAATTTTCAGTAGTTACTAAAATATCGCAGTATTCGTATTTCTGAAAATTACCGTTATATGGGAAGTGGGCGTGGTTATTGTCCAATTTTTAAAATTTTCGGCCATTTGGTGTGCTGTACCAAGGCCAACAACTGTGCAAAGTTTGGAATAAATTGATGCAGCGGTTACCAAGATATACACATGTAA
>NW_023460315.1:0-38793 GCF_013731165.1 Rhagoletis pomonella | reverse complement strand
TATATAGCAGAATACCTTCCAGTCGATCTGAGTAAAGCAATGTAAATGCAAAGAACCATAGTCCGTTCAGGCCCCAGGTCTTACCAAATGGCTCTCCAACACTGTCCGAAAACTTTCATCGCTCGAACGTGAGTTACCCAAGCCAGCTTCATATGTAGTTAGTGTCTAAACGCCGAAAGTTTGATAAAATCCGACGTGTACCATTCATCAGTCTTATGTTGTATTCTCAGTGCCGTTATACAGACCTTCCTAAACTTTGTTACGTACGGGTCGTCGGACTGCCATCGCATCCTCATCATGCATGCCCAGAATCACACAGGAACGCTTGCATTTAAGCATCAGCAAGCTCGCCGGACTAGGGGGGCGGTTCTTGTGAGCAGTTATGCATGCCCTTCGCACCATACAAAAAAAATCGTACCCACCTATTTCACTATCAGGAGATATCACACTCCCGCCCCGTCATTATCCCTCCCACCCAGTCTGTCCGTTTCTGCACCTCCCAAGTGCTGTCGCAGTGCCTGCAGCCATGATTGTCGTCGACCGCAATGTCCAACCCCAATCCCTTCACGGCTTCTTCTTCGCCCTAACGTTCCCACCCGTCACCATCCGTCCGCATAGCCTCTGAAAATATCTTTGGCACCTTAATGCTTAAACTTTACATGGTCAACCTTACAACTGTATAGCCTCTTCAGGTAGCTTCGTCTTACAAACTGTACGTCTATAGAGGAACTACGAAGTTACCAAAAGTTGCTTAAATACTTGGAAACCCAGACTGCGATATTTTCATTGATTTACACAAGGAATATTAGCTGATTTTACTGTGCAACAATTTCAGGGTGATTGCCTGGGGCCGAATGATTCCAACTCCGAATGAGAGACCTAGACCCATAAAGTAAAACCTCCAAATCATTTTGGTAAATTTTTTTTATTGTCATATTAGGTTTGCCTGAGTGCTTTTAGCATAAGTGCGAATATAAGAGCGAAATATGTAGTTTTGGTACGTATGGTAAAATTTCACGGGGAAAAATTTTGTAGAACATGTTAGCTCATTATCTCTCTCACTAAAGGGTCCTTTTGACACCGTTTTAGAAAATCTACAAATAAACACGCAAATTTTAAATAATTATTTATGAATCGGGCATCCAGGTTAGAAAATTAATCAATATGAAAAAACCTGAGTTTTAATATTTAAATCAAAATCGTACAAAAAAACATGTACACATTTACCCTTCATTACGCGATTGCCTTTATTTCAGTATAAACATACTGAGAATACAAATTCAACGTTTTATACGAAACAAATTGAGGGAAAAATTTAGAGAAAAAATCTTCTGCTGAAAATATTCTAAAACCCTTATTTGAACAAGCGAGCAGCAATTAGCCTAAAGAAACTGTATATAAATATGTATACCAGGAATTTATGTCTTCACTTAAATAAAGGATAATTAAAACATTTATTTTGTTTGCACTTTCAATTTTGTTGATTTGGGATTTTGTTCCGTATTTCCCATTAAATTATTCATTTTTAATTTATAAGAAGTAAATGTTCGCTTAAATAGGAAACTCTAAATGAGGTGAAGCAGAAGGACAATTGTCATGGGAAGCTTTTAATACAACTGACACTCATAAAATACAAATTTATGCAAGCGCTTTTTAAGTCAAACATTTTTTTCTTGTCCTTTTCCACCTTTTTCTGTATCTTTAAATTAGATGATGTGGTAGAGAGTAAGACGAAGAAGAAGAAGAATAGAAGGAAACAGCCGGAGCAGAAGAAAGTGAAATTGAAAGCGCTCTTATTATACAAATAGCGAGTATCCACTTAAACCGTCTAACTTTAATTAAAATTAAAAATAAATCATTTATCAGTTAAAGAAGTCTAGAAAAATAACAAGTGCTGCTCGTTGGCAAACATTGCACACAGAACTTTAACAACACTGTAGGGCCGCTAAAATGACACAAAAAAGCGCCGAGACACGTAAACTTAATTATGGGTCGCAGATTACGGACGGATCTGTATACCGTTTTCTAGATCAGGTAAGTTTCCGAATTTATAAGTTTGCATTGCGAATGAAAAAAATTTTAATTTTAATATGGAAAATGTTACTCATACGCCACGTACGATTTGGCGTATGAGAACGGCGACCATCCGTCCTGTATTATACGGGACAGTGCTATTTTTTTATTCATGTCCTGGTAATTTTTTTATTTCATACCGGACGCCAAATGGCCCGTATTGATTTTAATGTCCATTATTTGTCACTTATTCGGTATTTAACACCAAATTTCCAATTTTGTGCAAAACAACTATAAAAATTAATTCTGCAATGTTTCACAAAAAATTTCAAACTTTTTAATTAGAATCTTTAGAAAAAATTTTGTTTGCAGTTTTGTAACTTGTTAAAATTGAGTACAATATAAAGTGCGAGTGGAAAGTGCTGCTCATCTGCTTCTCTTTAAAAAAAAGTGGTCGAACATACTTGCTTTGTATGAAAAAAATACGTAACACCGTATAAAAAAACAAAAAAAAAATGCCAAAAATTAGTAGTAAGCCTTAGCGAATTAAAATTTCACTTTATTATACTAAAATTTAACCAATTTTTTTAACAAATTTTACGAGGTAAAAACCTCGAAAAAATTATCCTACAAATTTGTGATGTTACTCAAAGGATACTGTTTCAGGGCTAATACATCTAGGATCATTGCAGAAAGCTTAAGCTTTAAGATCTGTAAGCTGTTGTGGAAAAAATTTGCAAAATTTTTTTTTCTACCGTATTCGGCTCCCATAAATATGGTCACCGTACATATGAGTAACACAATTTTTTGCTCGTTTTCAGTTGGCCATTCAAAATTCGTTTATTTATCTATCGATTTTCATCGTTAAGGCCTGTATGCAGTTCTCAAGAAAAGCTAAAATCCCATACAAAATGACGTACAAGAAATGGCTAAGAAATTTTCTTGAGTCAAATTTCCTTCAAGCAGTACGCAGTTCTTAGGAAATTTGCTACGCTTTTTACTATGGTTTTCTAAAGTTTTTTGTGAAAAAAAGAGCACAAGGCAACCCAGGTTTGCAACAGAAATATATTCCCGTTCCATTATTTCATCAGGAAAGAGTGAGGCAACAGGCTGTGAAGTATCAAAAATGACAAAATTCCTTGGACACACACACGAAATAATGGCAAATTTTTCTTGGCCGATTTCTTGAGAGCTGCATACCAGCCTATAATAAATACACAGCGGGCCAGTACATTATTATTTCTTTAAAACGCTCCTTGAGTCGGAGTAAAACGGTCAACAATTTTTTATAAAAAATTCTATCATACAAATTTAAAAACAAATGGTAAGGCGGCAAAATTGTACCGCCAGTTGTGTAACTAGAAAAATTACACAAAATCTAACTTGTTTTTGACATGACATGCACAGCACAACAAAACTGAAACAAGAACTGCTAAAGTAAAAACCAAGTGCGCATTCAAGTACGTAGATACATAGACAGTTTACAAGCGCTGTACCTACTATACATAGTAGCAGTGTAACGATACGTAATACATATTTAGTACGAGTATGGTGCAGTCATCGTATCGTAGTTAGATAAGAATAATTCGACAGAGAGGCCTGTCCCACCTGTGACAGCTATGTGTGTGACAGTTGTCAGAGGTAGGTTTACAGGGCTGGTAAGCTTTATTTGTTTGTTTGTTAATTATATATAAAAATTGAACAAGCTTTAACAATTACACCCAAAAATTGTAAACTTTTTGTTCAGAATTTTTAGGTATGCAGTTTTGTAGCCCATTAAATTTAAATAGGCAAAAGTCTACATTTCAAGACGCTAGGAAATCGCGTTCATTTTTAATAATTTAATAATTTTTTTGGCTGACGGTGCTAAGCATTTTCTTCTATATAAAAGGCACCATCCCAAGATAAAACGTGAGTGAATTTAACCCCTACTTGGCTTCTGATATTTTTTAATAACTAATCTTTTTATATGAAGCACACTAAAAGCTCCTTTTCATATAAAAATTCGTACGTGTCCTATCCGTGACAAACGTTGTCGCCACCGTGACAGAGGAATTTCGGTTTTTTTTTTGTATAATAAAGGCATAATTTTTTGTTGTAGTTTTTGCTTTGTTTGTGTTCCTGGTTCTTTGTTTTATTTTAAGACATCAAGTTCACACAGAAAAGTGAAATAAATTCGCAGAGTTTCCGTAAAACATATCTGTCTTTTTTTTTGTCCCACCCGTGACAGAAAAAATAAATCAGATTTTTTCCATATAAAAGTAAGCTGGAGTTTTTTTCGTATTTTGTAATAACTCAAGTAGAATGATTGAGTACTCTATACTTAAATTTAAACAACAAACTAAAATTTTTACAGGACAAATGTCCAACCCGTCACTGTGGAATCGCCCAGTACTGTTTATACATCACTGGAGTTGATAATTCGTGATATGGTCTTGTGAACATTTAGGAATGAATTAATGGAATTTGTTTTGTGTGTGCGTAACACGTACATATTTATGTCGGTGGGAGTGGCTAAGGATATCTATTTTTTCGATCAAATTTAATTATTATTTTATAATTTTTATTTTTTCGATAAGAATAATAGTTATATTTGCAGTTTTTCTTTTGTCTTTAAATATTTAGCTTTTAGCGCACCCCTAATCAATTACTAAGAAATCTTTTGCGTGTAAACGAGAACATTAGATTACGTAGGAATGACTTCCCAGCCCAGTTGGAATATAACTTAGGTCTGCCAAAGAATACTCATCAAAACTAAGGGTTGTAAATTAAGAGCAGGGATCGAAAATAATAGTTATTTGCGAAATTTCAATTCAAAAAGTCAGTCGACAAGAATTTTTCTATTTAATGACTTTTTTTAAGTCAGTAATAAACTGTTATTTTTTCAATCGAAAATTACAGTTAATTTTAACTTTTATTTTTCCCGTCAAAAGGAAAAGATAAAATTTGACTTAAATATTTCAGTCAAATACAAAAGTTGCAATTTGACTTTCATTTTTTCGTTAAAAAATAACAGTTGAAATTTAAATTTATTTTTTTTTTTATTAAAAATAGCAGTTAACATATTCACAGCAATACCACACGTTTCATTAAAAAAAATATATATCAAAGTAAAAAATGCATACTTGTTATGCTTTTACACTTAGGCTGGATTTCCACTAGGCATTAAATGGCAAAAATGACAATGACAAAGTCGGGCTTTAAAAAATTATGGGGTTAGTTAAGTTAATTTCCACATGGCATTTCTTTTAAATGGCATACATTTTTTGTCATTTCAATGCCTAGTGAAAATTCGCCATTAGTCGTTTTCAGAAAGCAAAAAAATACCTTCTTAGCGTGCATTTTCTTTACCATTTTTCCTCTAGTATATGCACAGTTGTTGTTATTACTAGCTGACATGCTTTACTATTACTGTTTGTAATGCTACCACTGCATGTTTCAACATGCAGCACAATTGTTTGGGCTCCTTGCCCGAAGAATGCATGAAAAAGTTCAGCGGTCATTAGTTTGCGTTCTTTTATACTCTTCCCATACTTACTACAACATAATGCAATTATTTTAATTGTGGCAAATCGCGTTTTTACTTGCTATTAAACAAAATAAAATAAACATGATTATGTTACAACATGCACGTGTAGATGTAGCAAATTTTTGCATTACTTACCATTGTTAAGTAATTAATTATACGAGTATTATTCTATTTCTAACGAATTTTTTACTTGAGGCTCATTGAGTACTAACTAAAACCTAAAAGGTGCAACTCAACTTTCACTTTTGCTTTGGCTGAAATTTATTTTATACAAAACCGGCATTTTACTGACGCTCCTTTCCATCATTAATACTCCTACTTGGCCAAGCTTTGAACTGCAAGAGCGATGCCAAAAGTGTCTTCCCAACATGTGGCATGGTTCAAGATCTATTCGCATTACACTTGACTTTTGACAATTTAACAATTACTCAACATCAATTGCCACTGTTGCTAACAGCAGTTAAGGATTCGAATGTAGGTATGTATGTCCCTTATTCTAGTATGTAGTCTAACTGCTATTTGCTTTCATCTGCTAAAGCTGTCTTTTTTTTTTCTTCTGTTTCACCAGAAAGATAAATTGACGACTAGTCAGTTAAGCAGGCACGCCAAACAAAAGTTTAAAATAACAACAACCGTTGTGAGTTGGCAATTGGCCTGAAGCTACCCTACAGCGAAAAGCTGAACTAGTACTATCAAATTCTAGTTAAAAAACTATTATTTAAGGATAGAAGTCATAACGGTTCCTTATCGACTATAATAATGCCAGTTCCTCATAGAAAAAAAGGAAACTAGTTGTTCGAAATTCTTTTCAGAAAACTCTCAAACTACTTATGCGATCAGCGACATCTGTCTTTGGACTACCAAAACCAAAACTAAAATGCAGTGAATTGCTTTCCTTACAAATTACGACTGTGGCGTCGAGTGAAGACTACCGATTCTGATTCTGAGATCTCGGGTTCGAGTCCGCTTGAAGGTGATTAAAGTACAGTAAGTCAATTATTTCAATTTAATTATCAACTTAAATTTTTAAATTTCATTTCATTTTGAAAAAACCTAAATATTCAAATACCATAAAAAAATTAGATGAAATAAATTTGTTTCTTTATAAAACAATACAATTTTAAATTACAATAAAAGACATAAATATAAAAAATTAAATAGACAAAATAATCCTGCTTCTGAGATTTGAGCTCGGATCTCTCGAATGGCGTGCCATAGCTTTGATCCGTCTGCCATTGCCACTGTTGCAGCGCCGCTGGAAAAATGTCATATTTATGCTTTTCACGGGGAATGAATTGACACACGATCTCACCAACTGGTATGATGCTACTAGTATTTCTACTAGTAGATGCTGATGCATAGCCTGACAATTAACATCTCGTAGGGCATCGCCATGTTAAAAATACCAGTCGCTAAAACTTAAGAAGGATACAACGTGAATAGGTTGGTCTGAAAAGTAAACTGTTAGCATTCTAGTTCACAACTAGTAGCTTGCCCTGCAGGGTACTTTCAGTACATACATACGTACGTATGTTCGAATATTTGTATTTTGTCCTCTCAGTGTCAGGCGGTCCAGGAGAAGGCGGTTTGAATCCGTTGAAATCATCGTCGTGCTGACAATTAATCGGTCCTGAATGCGGAAACGGCAGCGACAATGGTAGAAGACACTTAAAGAGTAAAGTTGGAAAAATGTGGAATGCCGCCGGCGGGCTGACAGGCATGCAGGATAGCAATAAAAATTGTATATAACTGGTAAGAGGTGGCATTGGCATGGCTAGGCAAAGCAAAATGGAGGATAGGAATGGCTTGACTTGTTGATTTTTAGACCATTTGGGGAAGAATAACTCTACATATAGACATGTATATATTTCATTTGCCGAATGTGATTCTAGAATTGAGTAATAGAAAAAATGTGGTCATCCTTGACTTAGGCTATGTTATGGATCACAACCTTGCACAGCTCCACTGATCAACTATTGTCACAGCTGTTGCTTGCTTCAGTCATTGCACTCCTTTTGCCAATATGGGTTTTACCTCTTGCCTTCGGATTCCGTATTTCTTTCACCTACGACGCCTAAGTTCATCTGATCTTTTGCTAACACAGCTGAGGTTGGAGTTCATAATCCGAGGGTTTTGGTCAATTTCGTTGTGAAGTTAGTCGGGCTTCTTTACAGCTCGGCGGCGCTTAGAAATCGCAACCTTTCCATGTGCCTCGATGTCCAAATTCTCGTTTATTCACTTCGTCCGTAGAATTCCCGCTCGCAAATTCTCGAAAGTCTTCTGAACCTTCTCGATTTGTGAGGTGACCAGACAATTGCGCTGTGATAGTTTTTCAGAGAAATAGCCATAGGGACCGTGTCACCCTATTTCGGGTATGGGGAATCGAACTTCATCATTAGTTTTATTTTTATTTTTTTGCACAACTTCATACAACATTTTATTTTTGAATTTCGCCTACAAGAGACATTTTTCAGATGCTATGCCCTATTTTGTGGTTGCTAACTTCTATCTGGTTGACTTTTCCGGCAAAATTTGGTGAAAAATCCAAGCGCAGTACGGATACTACTAAAATTGTGAACAGACGGTATAACCGACTATTTCTAGGATTTTGAGGTCGCTGAAAACAAATATGAATAATTTCAATTGACCATTTCCCCGCTACCAACCCCTTACGACCACCCCTGAAAATTTTAATTTCATTTCCTGCTTTTTTGGGCCGCTGAAACTAAAACGACTACAAAATATGAGTTACACCCCTCCGTTACTTCCTAGACTCCCTTTACTACACCCTGAATGGGGTTGAATTTTCTTTCTTTTTTTTTTGGGGGGCGGAGGTGGCTTTAAAGCGAATGTGACCGTTCAACATAATGTCCATCCCCTAGATATTTCCTAATGAGCTCAAGGCTCAAACTTTAAACTATTCAAATAGTTTTTTGATTTGTATACAAAACTACTTAATTAGTCTCACGAGCGGTGGGAAAATCCAGTCGGCTGCTGCCCGTGCCGAGACTCGCTGTATTCGGGTAAGGCTGAGTAGTTAGCTTCGGAGGTCATATGGTACCTTGATGTGGCTGTGATGGTTAAAAGGCAAGATTTCGGTAACTAGCTGCATATGTATTGAAACGTATGAAAACGTTGATTTGCTACGATTGAGCCTTACTACACTTTAAAACCTTCTCAAATACTTTAAAGCGATCTTTTCGCATTTTTGCGTATATTTAGATGCAAGTTGGAGTAACTGCGAGTAATGTGTGAATTTAGAGCAGTGCCCGCCAAAAAGAGAAAAGTCTTAAAATGAGAATGTATTAGTTATGAAACAAAAAATGAGAATGTGTTGGTGGTAATGCACGGAAAAAAATTTCTGTGTTGTATTACTTATTATAAAATTTTTGGTATGTTTTTTTTGTCGTTTTTTCATTGTGCGCTATTTTTTAGATCTAAACAACATAGAAACATATAATGAAAGTTAACGGCCCTAAGAAAGGAAAAAGTTGGTAAAATTTTGTATTTATTGTACAAAATTATTATTATTTTTTTATAATTTAAGTGTGGATTTCTGAGAAAAAAATATAACGTGCTTCGAGCACTCTGAATATTAAAAGAAAATTTCGTTGATTTCAAGTAGAAATAAAATAAAAATATATATATCTAATATATATTTATTTTAAAATTAGGTAAAACTTGACATTTAAGAACAATTTAAAATAACGATGAAACCAAAAGATAAATAACAAAACATATTGTATGTTTTAATTGAGGACTAGTCTGGTATTAAAAAAAATACATAATTCACAAAGTTCTTTTAATATGAAGAAAAAGCACGACTTGGTACCATATACATACCTATTTCTAGGGGTGTATATACGAAAATTTGTGTTATAAAATTTTTGAATGAATATTCATTCATTCTGCTCAGTGTACCTACTTTATTCAACAATAATGCGTCATCAACATGCTTCGCCTATTGTTTGCATGCAACTAAATAAAATTTGTTGCTCTTCTACTCTTTCTGTTGACGTTCGGATTGTGTACATGCCAAAGGCCGAATATAGTTCGTTTCCCAGGAAAGTGTTTGGCGGGCACTGATTTAGAGCCACCAAGTGTGTCAAGTGCAGTGTTGCCAGAACTTTTTGGGCCGACCGGCTAGATTGGCAAAAAAAGCGGCTAAAAACGGCTAAAATGTTTTAGTGAAATTTCACATAGACTCTGGCAAAAAACGGCTAAAATGTTTTAGTGAAAATTCACATGCTTTATTTAAATAAATCGCAAGAAACGAAAGACTAGTTAACACCATTAATTTATATCGAGTGTATATTCCTCATCATCAAATGAATCACTATTGTATATATCACCTGAATTCATTAATTTTAAGAGATCGTCATCTACAGTAAAATTATGGCAGCATTTTTCTTCACATTTTAAACCGTATCTTATATATAAAATAGCGTTTAACGTTTTAACGCACATTGGATTTCTTTGCTTAGTTTTTATTATATTCATTGAACTAAATATTCGCTCTACTTCTGCATTACTTATAGGCAAAACAAGAAAACTAAAAACTAGGTTGGAAAGGTCAGCAAAAGGGTTTTCTCCTAGGGCATTTCGAAATTGATAAACTTCGGCCCAAAATTTTACAGTTGAGTCTAAATTACTCCAGGTATGTAACGTTAACCGTTGCCATTGCATCTCTATGGATGTTATTTCGTCGGCATTATATTTGTGTTTTTGTTGCTGTAGTTGAACAAATACTTTTGGTTTAATTACTCTTAATGCATTTCCAACCGAAAAAAATCTATTTTTTTTAGTGTGGCAATATTTGTAGGGAGGCGTTGGCGTAATTCCTTTATTAAAGTGATAATAAAATAGCGACCATTTTCTCGAATTATTTTCTCGGCTTCGTGGTCAAAAGCGTTTGTGCTTACTTTTGTTTTTAAATACTCTTCAAAACTGTAAATAATAAAATAAAACTGAGGAAATGGAGCAAGGTATGGTTCCAACGGGGAGCATATAGGATCAAATGTGTCCGCGCTAATAACCACTAGGGAGCATAGATGCGAAAGTAAAACATTGAGTTCATTAAAAATCTTCATTGGGTCTGCATTATTGCTTTCGAACAACTTGTTTACTTTTTTTTACAAACCGGCTAACAAATCGGCTGCCGGCTAGATTGAATTTTCTCCGGCTAGTTGCTATCAAAACCGGCTAAATCTAGCCGGAAAACGGCTAAAATGGCAACGCTGGTCAAGTGGCGGGCGCTGGCGCCCTTGCATTCGATGCCTGAATATTTCGCAGGCCAGGTATGCAGGTGGCTTGCTTTTCTGAGCTGCCGTAAGTAATGTCAGTCAGTAATGTCAGTGGCAGTGGTGCGGTTGATTGTTTGCCACATTGCCACTTCATTCCTCTTGCTTATCTCTCAATTGTTCGTGCGGCATTGTGCAGTTGAGTAAATGTAGCGTCTCGAATTTTCATTCACAGACTGTCTATCTTAGTTAAGTTCCACATACTTCTATACTTAAAGCTTTCATTAAATGAGAGCTATGCACATATGAACTTGCAAATGGCATTTCTCCAAGCATTCACTTAAAATTAGCTGAAAATGGAGAAAACGTACGTACATACATATGTACATATCTCATCGCCGATACGCATGCACTAATTGCAATACGCTGATGCACTCATACCAGCTTTTCTCATCTCACGCGTCACAATCAAAACCTGCAGAAAAACATACTCCCTTAGCCCTTTTTCACTATTTAAATACGTTTTGCAAACATACGTTTTTTTTTCTTTCTTACGATTTTTTTTCAGCAGTCCGGAAGGCAGTTAAATATCGGAAACAATTGCAATTAATTTATACCTGGGGAAAAATTAAAATCTGTAAAAAGTTGAAAATATTTATTTATGCAAACACTTGAGAAACCAAAAATTAATGATTTATATGAATGTGAGACAACGTGGTGGAAAAGTGAATTATGCTGATAATTCACTGGGTTTTAATTTTTTTAGTGTAATTCCTGAAAGTGGCTTATGGCCGGAAGCTGGAGGCTAGGGCCACTTTTTTGGCATTTAAAGCCTCCAAGAAAATTTTAGAATAATTAACATTTAACCTTCAATATTGCATAGTCAAGCCATTAGTGATGAAGTTTTTGGCTTTACCATATTTTCAAGGCCAGCTAAATACTACCCAATAAACATTTTTGTTAAATCTCAATTTGAGATGCATTTGAGAATCCGTCCATTTCTCAAATCTGAATCATTATTTCTCAAATGCATCTCAAATAACCGTTGATAGCGTTCTCAAACTAAAAGGCACTTTTTTAATATGAAATTTTCCTTTACTTTCAAATTGAGAAATGTTGGAGTCTCAACTTTTTCTCAAACGTGAGTGGAGCGGAACGAAATGAAATCCAGTTACTCTCATTGAAATATTTGTGTAGTGTAACCAATGATACATGTAAGTGAAGCACAGTTTTAATAAGAAAGTAATTTGTATGTATGCAGTTTAACGGTTTATTTAATAGCTTATTTATTCAGTTAGTTTAACAAAGAAAAATACGGTTGATATAAAAGCTTAGTTGCATGGTTTGTTTTGAAATTAGACTAATTGCGAAAAACAGTGACCGCGTAATGTAGCAAACTACCGATGGACTTCGACACTGTGTCATGTTGACACAGATGAAATGGAACGGAATGCTAACAAATTTTTTCTCAAATGTCTCTCAAGCCGTTCTTAAATTTATGAAAAATTTCAGAAAATGTTTAGTTTCAAATGATAAACAATGCTGAAAATACAATTGAGAAGTATGATTTTCTCAAGCGTTTGAAAATCGCAAAAAGTGGGTCACGTAGTATGGGTACGTTCCCTAAATCAATAAACATTACTAATTTCGATAAATTCAAACTTCAATGATCAGAGAAATTTTGGTAATTTAACAACTTTCGATAACTAATTTTTTTTACAATTTATTTCGATTCTTTTCGAAAAATTGTAACAAACATTCTCAACCTTTCCCTAATTCTTATGCATGTCCCATTGTTTTCATTTTCGTTTTTATCTTCAATTTTTCCTTCACTTTTTTGTATTAATCGTTATCATTTTTTCATCACCACATTTATGTTTATTACAAAGTTTTATTTCAAATACGAAGTAAAAGAAAATACGAAAACAAATTTTTAAATGCCGATTTTGGCCGTAATTTTCAACCAATTCTGAAATCATAAAAACTTTCCTCATCTACAGAAAAATATTTCCAATGGTGTGCTTGGTTTTGAAATCGGTTCGGTAGAATCGCCTAATTTATGTTAGTGTGTTAATATATAGATAATAGTTTGGCGCTTACACTTTTGCTAAGTTTTTGGTGTAGTTACACAAATATAGGGACCTACAATTTTGTGTCGCCTCCAATGGTAAATGGATTTTATGATAAGGGGCGTAATGCCAGGTCGAGATATTCATTTTCTAAAAAAATTGGCTAAATTTTTCGAGCAATTTATCATCGGAGAATATATGTACTTGTGTAAATAAGTATACACTAACACTTTGAAAACCAAATTCATGCAAGAGTTTTGCTAAGTTAATAAATATTTTATAAAAAAGGAACCGGAAACGGAAACCATGCCAACTCCGTTTGGCCAGCTCTATAAATAACGTGCCAGACTTTCCTAAAAAAAGTAGCTATCAAAACAACGAGTCAGTCAGCGAGTCATTCGGGACATGTCTGCTTATTTGTCTACTCACTCGTATACTAAATACATGTCTGCTTGTTCATCCACCTGTACATCCACAATGTGCCATGTTGCCTGTGAGAAGCGAGTGCGCATAATTTCCACCTGACCAGATATATAGCTGCGTTAATTTTGATTGCATGTGCCGAAAGACATGCCTCCAGGTGGCTAAAATGGCAGTGAACTATTTGACTGCTGCTGACCGCATGAATTTCATGTGAAAATAGGCAACGGCTGTCATTTGTCGTCGCTGTAGTGCATTGCCAGCGAATTATACGTTTACAAGGACATAAGTATCAGCATTTATCTGTATGATCATATAGGGTGATTCAATAAGAACGCAGATATTCGCAATAGGGCTATGGTTATATGCGCTATGTGTCAAGTGGTACATATTATCAAAGTTCATGTCATCTAATTTAGGCCATACAAAGTTTATTATCAAGTCACTAAAGCGTTTACCATCCACCATGAAAGCATTACCGGCATACTTTTCGAAGAACTACAGTCCGAAAACTCCGCCTGCCACGCGAAACAGTGATTTTTGATTTTTTTTTTTTCAGTTGTTCAACTGAATGTCGCTCCATAACTAAGTTTGCCAAAACTTCTAGTAGGTACCAATTGTCTGTTACATTTACATCTAACAACTAATTGCTGTCAAATATATGCATCACCCTTGTATCACCCTATATTTATATGGCTGCATTGCCAAGGAAGCAGACAAGCTGAAATTTACTTGGAATTGTGCGAACAGGTATGTTTTTAGCGCTTCCAAGTTGGTGAAATAAATTGCTCTCGTTTTTGCTATTCTTGCAGTTCTACGTTTTCGGTTATTTGCTGAATTTCCTTGGTAAGCATTTTCTTTTGTGCGTATATTGTACTGCCCGACAAGTATACACATAAATATGCGCGGACAGATTGGCACCAGGAAGCCAGAAAGAAAAATAACGTAAAATTTTCCCACAAATTCTAAACAAAAAGATTGAAGAGAAGCGTTTGAAATTTCTGCAAGAATTTGCTGCGTGCGGTCCATAAACAGCTTTTACATATGTAGTTACCTAAAGAGACTTACACATACAAACTTACATTTGTTTAGTTGACGGAATGCGGGGCAAGCAATCAGGCCGCTGCCCTTTTATGTATTTGTTATTCTAACACACGATAGCATCAGAACAAAAAAAAACAAAAAAAAAACGAATTGCTTGCATGCCATGCAATACAGAGAACGAGCAGAGCATAAATGCGTGCTGTTTTGAAATATTGTGACATACTACTGTCTAACCACTGTCATCGTTCACTGCAACCACTGCGGTTGGAAATGTGGTGCAAACAGAAGTCGGCAGCAAACAGCCAGTACAGCGATGCATGGATGCGAAGAGGAAGCCAATAAGTAGTCTTTGTTTGTCACAAGCTACTTACTTACTTACTTATGTAGTGCTTGTCTTCTCTTTGTACGCACGTGATAATTGTAAAATAGTCCTTTTACTGCACAAACACTTTTGCTATAAAATCTCAGCACCATGCTTAGTGGGATTTCGGCGGAAATTGACAATTTTATACAAAATAAATATAACAGAAGTCAGAAGGAATTTATTCAACTAAAACTTATTGAGATTTTTATTTAACTGAGCAAGGCCTTTTCCTAATACCTTTAGTTTTTATTGTTTTTATTGTCGGTTCATATAAAAACATAGCATTTACTTGTCCATGTAGAGGAAAATTTAATGCAAACGACCGAATTTTTTAATAAATTAGAAAAAGTTGTACCTTATAAATACCAACTTTGACACTTTTATGGACAAAAACTTTATTACTTTGCTTTAGCTATCGAAAAATAAAGACCGGAATCTTTCACTTTGATTTTTGGAAAAAAAAAATTACAAGACGTTTTTGAGGTTGGGTTTACCATACCTACGGTGACCATCCGTCCTGCATTATACGGGACTGTCCTCTTTTTGACCCATTCTCCTGGTAGTTTATTTATTTTATACGGGACGCCAAATGTTCTGTATTTCTTTTAATGTCCCGTCTTTTTCCCGTATTCGGGTGTTCCGACACCTTAACAGCTCATTGAAATGGCATGTCTATGAACGAGTTTTAATTGATGTTGGTATATGATCGTAATTTTCTCCATAAACAGTTATTATTTTCTAATCTGAATGCCTATAATTTGAATCGAGAAGTACAGTGACCAAAATAGAAATTAAGACTAGATATTTTAGTAAGTTTTGCCTATTTTTCCTCAGTTTATTCAATGTTTATTATTTATTTTATGAAAGAAAAGTTCTTTTCCTAACAAAAACCATATACATAATACCGAGTCTCCAATTTTGTGCAAAAGAACTACAAAAATTAATTCTGCAATGTTTCGCCAAAAGTTCAAACTTTGTAATTAGAATCTTTAGAAAAAAAATTGGTTTGCAGTTTTGTAACTCATTAAAATTAAATATAATAAAGTGCGAGTGGAAAGTGCTGCTCATTTACTTTTCTTTAAAAAAAAAACAAAGGTCGAACATACTTACTTTGTAAGAAAACAATGCGTAACACTGTCAACAAATAAAAATTTCCAAAAATTAGTGGTAAGCCTTACCGGCTTAAAAGTGCACTTTATTATACTAAAATTTAACGAATTTTTTAACAAATTTTACGGGGTAAAAGTCTCGAGAATATTATCCTACAAATTTGTGATGCTACTATAAGGATACTGTTTCAGGGAAAACAGTGTGGAAAAAGTTATTTTTTGTCCTGTATTCGGCTCTTATAAATATGGTCACCGTAACCATACGCCCCATACGCTTTAAAATACATGAATCGATCACGCCAATTTTTCGTTGTGTTTTTTGCTAATTTATGTCCATAAATGTTGCATACGGGAAAAAAAAATTTATGGGGCTATACCACTGTGGCACGTGCAGAAAGTTAACGGTCATAAATATGTTCAGCAGAGGCATTGCCGTAGTTAAATTTTCATCACTCAAGAATCTCAAATTCCACAATATCCCAGCAGCGGAACAACATTTCCCGATCATTACGTACTTACCACCGCCGACGAAATATTTCGATTTCAGCGACACTGAAAGAACAACTGGTACACAATTTCCCTTCGAAGGTGGTGAGAAATTGTAGGTCCCTCCAGTTGCGTGAAAGCAACAACACATTCAGCACAAATCGGTGCAGAAGCTCAGTTAAACACTTAAAGAAAAAATGTAGGCGCCAAATAGCAATAACAAATCATATCTTGGATATTACAATTTTTCTGGTTTCGTGATGTTTTTACTCAAAGAAGGGGGACCACCTACAATTTCACGCTGCCCCTTACGGCAAATGGTTTTATGAAAAGAATTTTCATTGCAGAAGTACACTCGGAGGTTTGCCATTGCCTGCCGAGGTGGCAGCTCTTAGAAAAACACTTTTTTCGAAATTAGGACGTACGGAATGATAGTACTCTTCTCTAACCACTCAGCCACGGCGCTCAGTGGTTCAATACTGGAATTTAATGTTCATAATTCACTGGAGCCCAAATTTTTCAACCAATTTGATTAGCTTTGATTTTTTTTAATGAAAGCTTATAAAATTAGCAAGAGGTCAGTTGAAACGAGTAGTAATTTTGAAGAAAATCGATGCTCCTGTTCCAGTTAATAAATGTTACATAATAAAAACATTAGCATTCATTAAAAAATAATAATCGAATTGAGTTAAAAATTAAGGCGCCAGTAAATTATGACCAGTAAATTCAGGTTTTGAACCACTGAGCCGACCGAATGGTAACTAATACTTTTTTTTCGCTGTAAATAAGTCACCGAATTTCGGTACTCAGAAATAAAACTTTGGTAACCTTTCTCATGCACAACCACAGTTTTACTTATGCACGAAAAAGCAACTTCACATTCGCTTCTATCAAGCGGACATTTGGCTAATTTAGTAGTCGTCACCTTAAGTGGCGAACCATGCAAAACCATTAACCGCTTGCAGCAAAGCTGTCGTATGCTATTGACACTCTTAGCTAAGTGTTGTCCAAATTGTTGCGTTGAAAGCAAGGGCTTGTATAGCCGAACAGCTGTCAATCAAGCTGTGGGCAATAGAAATCGTTTAACAATCAAAGGACCTGTGAAAACCGCGCGAGCTAACGAGCGATAGGTGTGGATTTTATATTTGAAATATATTTCACCATTTCGTTTCATTCTACACTACGAGTACATATTTATTATCCTAAATACATGCATGCACATGTATGTATATACATAGGAATTCAAGCACTGCGTAACCAAAAGGAACGTTCACTTTTTTGTGATGTCAAACTTGTAACTTCCACCTGTGGCGCTGATTGCTAAATTACGAAAGTGTAGAGTATTTACTAAATTTTTAATGATGCATTCTTCCGTCAACTACTACCAAGTCACCAACGCTGCTGACAGCCATGCAAGCCCACTGCCACCGTGTTTTTACAGTTTTGATAGTATTTTTATGGTTGTATGCTTCTCCCGGCTTTATCCACACCCAGAGTCAGCAATCAGACCCAAAGAGGTGTTCAAGACCTCAAGCCGGCATCATTGATTGCTTTTCGTACAGTGGCAGGATGTTTGGATTGCAGCAGTGTTGACACTGATTTTTGATGCACTAAGGAATGGATCATCGCTTACCATGCGCTTTATTCGTAGTCTACCTCCATGGGTGAGAGCTGTAGGCTGCACTGATTTGGGTTTATTCTCTATTTTTTTTATATTTAATGCGCCCTATTAGGGATTAGATATTGGAGTGGCTGAAAGCCGAGAGCTTGATCATTTCCGAATGTCACTTTTTCTCCAACATGTGGCATAATCGATTATCGAAAACACTAGTGTACGAAGACTTTATTGGAAGCAAATTTAGCGTTTTTTTTTAAGTTAATAACTTCCGTGTAAATTTAAAAAATAAATTGGATTTTGATGCTGTGTGAAACGTAAATATTTATTAAAAAAATCTATTCAAGCTTAAAGAAAAAAAAATAACTAGTGCTGTGTTTTGAAAGATAGGGATAGATGAACGCTTGCCCGACGATTGCAATTTAATGGAGTTTTCTTTACTCGAAAAAAATGACACCATCATCTTATAGGGCGATAGTTTTCTGATCGCAAAATATAGATTTTCAAAAAATCTATGCCATTTTTACGAAAAGTGGTTTTTTTCCTATATAAAATACATGGGAAGCTTTGAGAGCTTTGGGCGACCTCTAAATATTTTTTTAATTTCAAATAAAACAATTCTAGGGAGAGATAGCATACAAATTCCGGCTTTACTTTTTCACATGCATTTTTGGACCACCCTAAGGTGCATACATACATGAATGTACATACATACGTACCTTAAAAATAGCCGCTACCGAGGAGACAAAGCAAGAATCCAACATCAAATATATGTAAATATCGTCGATTAACGTACAAAACCGCGTATTGCTGTTCTGCAAAACCTGGTAACTAACATGTTTTGCTCAAAATTGGTTTCGCTCACAGAAGCTCTTGGCTCAAGTATTATCCATTCGTCCTGAAATATACTAGCCAGGAATGCGATTGCTTTATAAAAGAGAGAAACATTTTGAAATATGTATGCTTTTACTCTCTACAAAATAATGTATGCAACCTTGCGACAATAAATAATCCATAAGTTTAATTTTTCTGACATTTACTTACTTTATTACTTAGATGTTGGTATTTGCCGAAAATCCTCCCTGAGTGTTTAATATTTTGTCTATAACACCGGCTCAAAAAAAAAGAAGTGTGTCTTTTACTCACCACCCACCTACCGACATTTATTTGGACCCGCTGAATCTGAATCTGAGATCCGTTTGACTCGTACACCTACTATGTTTCGATCAAAAAACAAAAAAAAAAAAAAAAAAAAATAATTCCGAAAAAATCCACCTTTGCTCGAAATTTTGGAGGCGTACGAGTCAAACGGACCTCAGATTCAGATTCAGCGGGTCGAAATACATGTCGGTAAGTGTGTCTAGTTAAATAGATTTTATAGATTTACGATCATTGGCGGTTGACAACCGTTAACTGTATACTTTCGACGAGGTGTTGAATTTCATTCAACAATATTGTACTAAAATTAAGGGATGCCTCCTGCAACACGTGAAAGGAGCTGTGTCCTTTCTCAGATGTTTTTCTTCGTTGTAGGCCGCTTAGAACTTTTATTTATACTTCTAGTTAAAATCATAGTAACGGCCCTAAGTATGTTTATTCGTTAACCTAAGTGGTGGGCATGCTGATTGGCTTACCTTATGTCAAGCACATGTAATTTTTTGTTATCCTCTGCCAACTCACATTACAGCTTTTTACGGAATCTTCTTTAAATGCACACGATTTTCTGTATTTATTTTGTATTTTCGAACAATTTTCTTTCACAAAAATCATTAAAAACATATGTAGGGGTTCATCTATATTATTTATGTTTCCACTTATATCTATATATTGATGATACTTTGGTCACTCGCTCAGCACATGGAACGAAATATTGAAAAGCAGACAATCTTTGGCAAAACAGCTAACATAACTCTCCTCAACACAAGACTTTCGCACGGCATAGCATAACGCACTCTATTTATCAACAGCACAGTGAAATGCATTTGAACTACGACATTGAGTCAGAAATAATTTGTTTACTCAAATCAAATGCAAACTACGGTCAACAGTGTGTTCGTAGCGCAAGGACTCATTAAAAAAATTCACCACATACTCGTAGAATGAGCAATATACGGGAAAACATGCTCAAAGGTGAAGACTGAAGAAGAAGACAAACTGAGTGTTTGCGGAAAACCGGCTGCGCTTTTGTACTCACAATTGAGTGACTTTTGATTTGCATCAGCGGACGTGAGTTTTCTAAGAAGCTGATGGGATGTTACAGCCAAAAAAAAATGCAGTTATTAGCATGTTAATTATGGATCAGTTATAAAAAATACATGTAATTTCCCTTAAAAATTTTATTCGATTATTCCTATGCGTAGACATACTGCCCTATAAATTTGTACTCGTACTACATATATACAGAATTCTCTTTACTGAAACTAACTCTGTTTTCGTTCTTAATTTTCGCAGCTGCGCAATGTGACACAGCATTTGCAACAGGTGGTTGTAGCCGGTATGAATAGGTGCTTCATACGTATTTTCATACGTATGTATGTATGTATATGTGGTATTTGATAATCAAATTTTTTGCCTTAAAAAAAATTTGCACGTGCATAGCAGAAGTAACTTTGACATAGGAGTATTGACGCCCGATGGGAAGAAGTTTAGGAAAATTTTGATTTTTTTTTTTTTTTTGTGTTGTAAACTTCAAGCATATTCACATTATCGTGATTTACGGCTCATTTGTAATTTATAAGCAAATCATGCTGAAATCAAGTAATTTCGCTTTGTAAAATCTGTCAATAAATTAAACTGAAATGAGATAATTTATCTCAAATCAAGAACCAAATGAAGAAAAGAAGGATTTTTCATTTATTTTAGCCCCACTGTTGAGGAAATTTGAAAAAAAAAATCCCTAAAGATATGCAACCATTTGTTTTTTGAAATCAAGTACAAACCACACACACGTACGTACACGTGCTATAGAAATTATATAAAAACCTTTTGCACAGACTCCACACGACTTATATGAATTTGCTGGTATGGATTTCAAATGAATGCGAAAACTTAGATCGGATGAAAGCAGAATATAAAGTCTTAAATGTGTAAGGATCCCGAAAATCTTTAGTTATTCGACGAACAAAAGCTTGCATGGCGAACGCATATCGATAACGCAGTTTATATGCGCAAGGAACGACAGCTTCGAGTCGAAATAAATCCCAAGGTCCTTAATTTCATTATGCGGCGATAAAAGCGATCTAGAAATATTATACGAAGTTTGCAGAGGATTATGTAGTTTGGAAAATATTATTTTATAGCATTTTTTAATATTAAGACACAATTGATTCTTTAAACACCAGATATGCAATTTGTCAATCGCAGATTAAAGAGCAAAAGAGTCACTAGGGCTTTTTATCACTGAATAAATTATTAAGTCGTCAGCGTACGAAAGAAACTTAGCAGTTTCAAAGCATAACCCGATGTCATTTATGAATAAAATGAAAAACAAAGGCCGTTTTTGGCCGATTTTTTAATGAGGTAACCTTATTTAGTTCTTTGATTGTGTTTTTCTTTTGTTATTATAAAAGTTTATCAAAGTATTTGTTCTTGAAATGAATTTATATTCAGGATTTAATCAGCCGAAGCGTCGGCCAAAAAAAACACACAGCAGAGCGGATACTCAGTTTGCCGCCCAATCGCTAATGTCAAAGGGAAACTGTTATTTAAAAAATAATTATCTCCCTCTAGGGGAAACTTGGAACGACTGGTGAATCTTAGTCGGGAGGACGGGAGGACTACCTGGTAGGACACTGCAAGTTAAGATAGCATCTTAGCAAAAGGGGACTCTCTGCGGAGATGGACTGCAGGTTCTGTAGGCCGCGGAATGGCTACGTATCAAAGGCTCTTACACTTCAGAGAGCAGTCTCCGTCCATAATCTAGAACAAGACACATTTCAAATTTTTTCCTCAAATAATTATTATAACTACCAGACACCTACCCCCTCTCTACTCCTAACCGTTGACTAAAAAGCTTGCTTGGAGACATTTGGGTCATGAATTTTCGTCCTTGAAACATCCCAAAAATTGTCAAAACCAAGGTTTATTCTTAAAAAGCACTTATTACGACCCGGACTTTCGGAGTGATAAATCATGGCGGCCACCTGAGCTAAGGCCACAGGCTGGATTTCTGATCCAACCAAAATTAATGTTTATTTTCTGATAATAAAATAATGTGTGATTTTTCTGCCATGAAAGAGCTTCTCATAAAAAACCCATCATTTGTGTGACAACATCGAGATGATTACACCAAATTAAAGGTGAGGTATGGCCAAACACTTAGCAGAATGTGTAAGCGCCAAAGTTTTATTTTTTTTATTTTTACGTCTTCGAACATAACAGTTATTGATGAAAACTGTCATGGAAATTTCACTATGAAGGAAATGTTCTACAACTAAGTGATACATACCAATCGATTTCTTTTTTCACCGAGACTCAAATTTGAAAATAAATTTTTATTTGCAATTTTTGTGCAAAATTAAACAAAAATAACAATTATTTTTGATTTTTATATTATATGTCTTATAAATAAAAGTCATCAATAAAAATCAGTCAGTGACTTTTACTTTTAAAAGTCATCAATATAAATCAGTCACCGACTTTTATTTTTTAAATCATACGTGTAAAAGTCATTAACATTTTTCGCAGCTAAAAAGGTGTGGGGAAACAAAAGTTTACTAACACTTATTGAAATGACTTTTATAAGTATGATTTAAAAAATAAAAGTCAGTGACTGATTTTTATTTATGACTTTTTTAAATAAAAGTCTTCGATAACTGTTATCTAAGACATATAATTTAAAAATCAAAAATAACCGCCATTTGCTGATTATTTATATAAATATCAAAAATAATTGTTATCTTCGATTTATAAAATAAAAGTCAGAAATAACGGTTATTTAAAGAGTAATTAAATAAAAGTCAAAAAATAATAGTTAAAGAGCGATTTTTTTAATAAAAGTTGTAACTGTTACGGTCCCTGATTTTGAGTGCTACACACCTCTTAATAGTATGTTCAAACAGGCACCCAATTAGCTAATTGAGAGCATTTCAGCAATTAAACCCCTAATTGCAACAAAATTAGCCTTAAAAACACTCAAATAGAAAAAACATTTATTTTTTTCTTAAAAAAGGCAGTCTGCAATAAAAACTTGGCCGCGTTGACTGGAAAAGTTAAATATTTTTATTATACACCAATAAAATTTTATTTAAAGTTGAAAAGCTCTCCATTTTGTTCAGACAAAACTTTCCACAAACAAAATAAAAACAGTAACAGCTGTAAAACATTAATTGTTTCAACTTAATTGAATGTGTGTGAACACCAAACTCAGTGACACAATATAAAACTTACTTGCCTCTGCTAATTGACCTGTTTGAACGTACAATAAGGATCATGGAAAAAATCATCGTCATCAGCAAAGCTAACATTTATCTCCACTAAAAACTTGAAATTCAAATGAATTTCTACTTCTAACTCTTGTGACCATGCCATGCTTCTTTTTTTATTAGAGTATTCTCGCGATTCTAACTTAAGTATATACATTTCTTGCACTAAATCTAGCGTTTGACTAGGATTCAAAGGGACAAGCGTGCAAACAAGCCAAATGATGCATTTCCGGTAGATTGTGATAGAAATATTTTAGTTTGTTTATCACAATGCCGCAAAAAGCGGCCACGCTGTAAAGGACAAACATAGCTATTGTTGGAGTTTAACGAGCGCATTATACAGGAATAGGAAGGAGCGGAAAAATAGGATGTACTTAGAGGCATGAAATAGAAATATGCCGGCGGCTTGTGGTTTTATATAAAAGTGCATACATATTTACATACTTGTACAATTCTTTTTGGTTTTCTTTTTGCTTTAATAACTTTTCATACATTTATGTCTGTACTAACCCCTATGTTGATATCTGGTGCACCATGAAGTTATTTATGTAGCAAATATTTTTAGCGTTGAATTTTATGCATTCCATTTGGCCCAAAGTCTGAGTCGAGCAAATTAATGTACAAAAAAACCATTCGTGTAACAGGAAAAATATGAAAAAATACTTGCATTCGAAACTACACGTGTGCTATGGTTTAGTGCTAAAGGCCAACATTCAACGTACGTTGCAACCAGCTGGTCAAACAGCCAGCCAATAAGTCAAGCAGCAGACTTCAAGTCTATGTGCATTGGTCGTTTGGCAAATAAAAAGATGGTGTGGGTGCAAAATAAACAGAGCAGGTGAAGTATACATGGCTGGTATGGTTCGTTGATCAGCATGCTCAAGCTACTGCCATATTGCATATTTCTACACATGTCTGTAAGTATGTAGTATGTATGTTAAAGCGGTAAAATTATAAGTTTGCAAATAAATATGAGTTAAAAAGCAAATATGGAAATTAATGATTTGTTGACTTCACTATACATAACAAAAAGAAAACAAGTAAGAAAGTCTAAGTTCGGGTGGAGCCGAACATTAAATACGCGGCGCAAGTATTAAATATATGTTTTTTTCACCTTTCCAAAAGCTACCGCTAGATGGTAAGCCGGGGTGTATCAATTTTGAGTAAATTAGCGTCCTTCAATTTCGAAATATTGACCATATTCCAAAATTTTACCATAAACGTATTCTTGGTAAAGAATTGTTGCAAGCGTCAATTTTGAATAAATTAGCTTTAATATTTACTGATTTATCGAAGATTTCGTACTTCTCTAAATTACCCTGTGGACTGTGGGCGTGGTTATTGTCCATTTGGTATGCTGTACCAAGGCCAACAACTGTGCCAAGTTTAGATGAAATCGGTGCAGCGGTTGCCAAGATATACACATGTAACCATAAGTGGGCGTGGTTACGCCCATTTTCCAAAAATTTATAATATTCTTATTTTTCGTCTAAAAATTGTTGTAAATATCAATTTTGAGTGAATAATCTTCAGTAGTTACTAAAATATCGCAGTTTTCGTATTTCCGAAAATTACCGTTATATGGGATGTGGGCGTGTTTATTGTCCGATTTTCGCCCATTTTCAATACCAACCTACCTTGGAATAACGGAAACCTACATACAAAATTTCGTTATCTCAATTTTTGCTCGAGTTATCCTGTACACGGACGGACGGACAGACGGACGGACGGACAGACGGACAGACGGACGCACAGACAGACATGGCTTAATCGATTTCTCTTTTCATTCTGATCATTTATGTATACATTTGTCTATATCTATCTCGATTCGTTTTGGCTGTTACAAACAACCGTTATGTGAACAAAATTAATATACCCTTGTGCACAAGTGCGCTCGGGTATAAATATATGTTTGAAATTATCCAACCCCTAATTTGAAAGCGGTTTTTGAATTTATTTTGAGGTCATAAAGATGTCCATTCTTGGTGAGCCCTAAAAATAGAAACAAATTAAATTTGTTCCTAACTTTATTATTTGTGGTACTCCAAAGTGGTGGAATTTCCTTGAAAAAGTTTATTTAAGTACAAAACACCCTTCTTAGGGCCTGTCGACCCAGAGTACCTTTTTACATCACTAAATTCTAATAACTTAAATTCTACCTCACTAAATAAATACAACTGTACTGTAAAACTTCATATATTAGTAACCGATGCAGGCCAACCTAATATTCAAATTTCTCATGCACATACAACTCGCATGGGACCAACCAAAATTGAACGCTGTGCGTAAAAAGCTAGCTCAAACTCCAAGATTTGTATTACGTGGTATTTTGATTTGACCTTTATTCCCATTTCAGATTTTAATTCAATGGACTATATCTGTTTTTATTTTCCGAATTTTTTGTTGTGATATAGCACTACTTCTATACTAGCTACGCTTCTTCAGAAATAGTGCAAGCATAAGAAATCATAAATAATAAAGTTTTTGTTATTTTGTGGCCTTATAACAATTATATTCAACAATTTTTATTTAGCTTAAGGCCGTTGTCAATGAAAAATTTATTGTGGAAAAGCAACAATAATTTGAAAAAATTATAAATGTGATAGCTATTTCGGAAATCACCAATAATTCTATTTCTAGAATGTTTAACTTTTAGGTGATTTCCGAAATAGCTATCACTTACACCATTTTTTCAAATTATTGTTGCTTTTCCGCAATAAATTTTTCATTAAAAGTGGCCTCAAGGTCAATAAAACTAGTTGAATATAATAAATAATGAAGTATAAAAGGGTAAGCCATTATTTTTTACTTCACCTTTTATTGTCGATTTTAGAAAACATACCGATAACACTCCTAATTCAGAGTTAGCTTAAATTACAATTACAAGTAATTGTGAAGTGTATCGAAAATCATAAAGATGAATATCCAAACCTTACAGAAAGAGTTCTTGAGAAAATTTATATTGGACTAAGTAATTTTTTTTTTGCCTATTTTTACCAAAACGTGGCATGCTGCAACGAGAGTAAAAAAAAAATCATCGTTTTAACCTTGAAGCCTAAACAGTTTTACCCACCGTGAGATTTTTTTAGGAACATGAAATTTTTGCAATACTTCCGCCCATTATTAACAGAAAACTTAGAGAGAAAATTACAAAGATGGGGTCACCATAATCTATAGCTTCGTATGTTCAGATATAAGATTTTTTGTTATAACTCCTCCATTTGAGTAGCTAGGCACATGAAATTTTGCACTGTTGTCACTTATTATCAAAAGAATACTTTCAGTGAAAATAGCAAAGATCGGGTCGATATAACCTATAGCCTCCATATAACTGATTGCTGAGGTTCTTTGTTATAGCTTCTCCATTTATGCAGCTAGAAACATGGAATTTCGCACTATTTTCACTGTAAACCCCCTTTATTTGGACAACTAAAATCGGAAAATTTCTTACGCTTATTTATAAATAATAATACAAAGTCTACTGATAAAATCGTCACTATGCTGAATAAGCTTTATCTCCTATACCACTGATTGTTCAGAAACCAGTTTTTGCAATATATCTACTTTATGTAGGAAGCTAAAGCCATTAAATTGTGTTACCAGTTTACATACCGATCACACAGCAAGGAAAATCACTAAGATTGGTGCTATTTAAGGTATATCTTCCATACCTCTGATTGTTTAGATATGATTTTTTATATATGTATCTCCTCTATCTATGTATGCTGTGAATATATAAATTTGTTCAAATGCAATAATCTGTTAAAGTAAAATTTTCAGATGCTCATGAAAGGTATGAAGCCTTCCTTGGTCTTACTTGTTTCTTTTTGAACACAAGTTTTTTTGTTGGAAGTGAAAATTCTGAAACAAATTTTACACAAACACATTTCTTCAGTTGGACCATGCATGACTTTGAAACCAATTAAAAGTTAGCCAAAATAAGTGGGCCAAAAGTTGGCTATTTTAGTAGTCTACTACGAAATTTCCGACAAGTAAACAAAACAGTTACTTGCGACTAGAAGTGTCTAGTTTGACCGAACTAAATGTTAATATTGATACTATAAATTGCTGTTACTCATACGCCATGGCAAGGGAGTAAATTACATACAAATGTATGTATGTATATAGGCTGGGTAGCTAGTAATCTTCAAGCATTTAACGCAAAAACGTGTGCGTATGTACTCGTACTTATAAAGATTACAATTCACGCGCGTCCTTAACTGCTGCGAATTTTACATACTAAATTCTGACTGAGAGCAGTCTATAAAGTGCACGCCTTAAATTTGCATAAAAGTTATATTAACCTACTTTGGGTCTTAAAGGTAAGCATTCATTGGTCAAGTTACTCGGAAAATTAAGCCGCATATGCATGTACATAAATACATATTTACAAATTTGCGTGCATTTAATGCGCTCTTGGGCATTCCACATTTCATTCTTTATATTTCCTTATTGCTTTTACACTCGCATATCGCCATATCGCAATCGGTGCGAGTCAATGAATATAAACAATGAATAAATAATTAACGTTGATTCAGGCAATATTAAAAGTAATGGACAATACCAATCGAAGCAAATGCAGGGAAAATATGAAAAACGCATGGCAAAGGAATGTATGCAAACTGAAATAACGGACAAAAAGAAATATTTCTACAAATTAATTCTTCATTATTATAAAAAGCAGGAAACGAATAAGTCACAAATACGTTGTCTTAACTGCAAGAAAGAGTTAAGTTATGAATTAACCACAATAGTACCATTTTAAAAGAAAATAAAATCTTGAAGATGCGAAGAAGATGATTAGGAAAGATGGTATGAACATTTTATATCAAAATGAAGTTAAATTTCTAGGTTGTAGAAATTACTCGGTAAACACACACGTTGGCGAAACTGCAAAGAAACCCATAAGCCCATTAATGACGTGTAGGTGTATGACTATGAAAACTACTGAGATGGATCTATGTGACGATAGTAAGACCCATAGCAACTTATGGAGCCATCAGCTGGGTTTTTACCAAGATACAAAGTCGGGCATGCGTACGCATAGCTTGTAAGTTGAGAAATTATCCAACGGCATCCTTGGAAGTCTTGGCATGTCAATTTAATAAATGGTTTGCAATTAACCATTTTTGATTTGGATGAAAACTATTGGTCTGAAACTGTCCTTTTATTGCACGGTGCGACAGCCAATTTTACACAAATGTAGTGAAACGGCATTTTTAATTTTTCTCTCATCAGGATTTTTTAGAAGGATTTCAAAATAAAAAAAAAAATCGATTAATTCAAAAAAATACTTAAAACATGCAGTGCAATATAGATAAGGAGAATGGGTAACAAATTAAAGAGAAAATTATGTAGAATTAAAACATATAAAATTAATTGGTGCATAAGGACGAATGGTTATTGAAAATTTCCTTTTAAGAATTTTTTTCTTGAATATCCTTGAAAAATTTCCGTATTTATTTTTGGATAAAATATATCTTAATATTGAATTTCGGGTTTTCAACTTTATAAACTTAAAAAAAATAAAATTTATTAAAGGGAGTTTTCAATACCTTTTCGTCCCTGCGAACCAAATAATACTGAATTTTTCCGTTCATTTGATACACATACTGTTATTTTACATTGCACTGAATTTTTTCATTCATACTATCTTTGGAACTACAAGGTCCTTAAAAAGAAATACTGATGTCAGAGAGAAAGTTGCGTATGTCAATTGCTTCATGTGTATCGAAACTTTTTTTGTTGCACGGTGTTCTGCTAAAGGCAAAAATTTTAAAAAATTTACAAATTTCAAAATTTCACAATTTCACGGTGTTTGCAAGTTTATATCTCAAAAATTATTGTATTTACAAAGAGCAAATGTCCTATAAAAAAAAAATATATGTACTAAAAAAATCGAAAAATAAAAAAGTACAGAATTTTTAAATTCAAAAAACATTAAACCAAAAACCACTTTTGTAACTGTAATAGTTTTTGAGACATTCAAGAAATAAACTTGCAGAATCGTGGAAATTGTGCACCACAAATTTGAGGAGAAGATGTTTCGCCTTCAATATCAGAACACTGCGATTTTGACTGTTAGGGAGCATCTAAACTTATTATAAAGTGCCTTAATAAGCAGCAAACTCTTGTTCTGATCAATGCAGTTTATGTTCGCTGTATTCCAGTATACATATTTGGTGTTGAAGGTATTAAGATGGCAAATAAACTCGCAAAGAAGGCGCATCAACCGCTCTTATCGACTCAGAATCTTTCTGTGGCATACGAAAAGGACAAATTTTTAACATGGCGAAACAAGAGAAGTTGCTGGAGTTGCTTTCCACACTGCGCTTATGTCATTGATGCATACAGTGCTGAAACACACTTCGATGGAGAGTTTTGACTCAAGGTGGGATTATGAATTTGTGCTCGTTATTGTATGTTGGTAGTTGCGACTAAACCATGAAAAACTCATCGAAAACACCTTTTAATTTTTTTTTTTCAATGGTAACTCCTTTTAATTGCTTTTGCAGCTCTAATGTATTTAACAGTTCACTTTATAATGTCTGCGAATGCTTCAAAGTACATACATATATATGAACATTTCCTTCAAAAACGTTTATGTACATACATATAGAAATCACAACAGGCCCAATGAAGCTACTCGAAAGCTCAACGTAGCTAACGCAAAAGGTAAACATACAAATTAAATGAAAAGTAAAGCCAATCGAAGCGATGGGTCAAGACCGTCACGTTGCCACGTTGTCCAGTGGAATATAAAATCGCAGGCAGGTTTTAAAAATCAATTAAGCTTATAATAGAATGTTTTGACTAAATTTTGTATATGTACCTATGTTAATATGTATGTGTTTGACTTCGATGAATATAATACGAACATATGTATCAAGCTCTTTTTATATAATATTGACCACAAAGACGTAACCTTACTCTCTTTAGAGCTAAACATAAAAGAGCCATTAAGTTAATCAAAATTGAATCACTTCTTCTGAAACTTGCTTTTTTTTTGTGGTAATTTTTTCTAGCAAAATATAATCATCTAATCGGCGGTTCTTGTCACTCTCCTGCCGCATCTCTCTTGCTTTAACAACAGTGTGGCCGCCTTATAGAAGTAGGAATTGGGAATGTAAATTTGGTATCAGACCTATTCCGAGTCGCTTCGGCGGCACGTTATTTTGCAACTTACAACGGAACGCGTCATCGGAGGTGTTCATTTTGTGCTTTACTAATAAATGGCATTGGTTATGATGACAATTATGGTACTAAAATCTGAAAGAACACATGAATTACTCCGTTAGGTGCTTACCTATTTTTCCAGTGTGTATATTTTTCATAGACAAATTTGCACAAAAACTGCCGGTGACTTTGTAATTTTTAAATTTTAAAAAAATTTTCCACGATTTTGGAGCACTCATTGCGCATGAGTGACTTTGAATTCGTTTTTGACTATTCTTTGTTAATGTACGTTTTTATTTAATTAAAGGAATGGAATAAACTATTTAAAAAAGCAACAGCACTAGTTGTTAAGCGGTTGTATTAATGGTTGGCTGGCTTCCATGGCGTATGAGTGACTTTTTCAAATACCTAAAAAGTAGTTTAAATCAGAATTTTTACCTGAAAAAATATTAGAAAAGTTTAAATTAGTTTCTAGACAAATGATAACTTTTTTAAATTTTCAAATTATTAACCAGGAAATTAGCATCTTTATTTATTTTTTAAGTTCAATTTATTTTTGCTTCACAATCCATATCTGACAAAATAAACCTCCTCCCTACTTTCTAAAAATGATCCGATCAGGTTATTCCCTTTGGTTGGATGTTAAGAATCGATTACCTATTTTCTTTCTTTTGTCATTATTACTTAGTCATTGATTCATTTAAAAGGTTTTTCGGTGGTATATCTTGATACTCAAATGCGTTATTTGTAGAATTCAGTTTCTGGATGTTGAGTTTCATTAAAGTAGCTTAAGTATTTTTATTTATTTATTTTTTTTATAATAATATTTTTTACATAAACATAGAAAACTAAATATTTAAGAAGTTTAAGCAAAAAGCAAAATCAGTCGCAGAACTTGATTTAATTTCCATCTAGATCTTACCCTATACTTAAGTAAATGTTTAAACTTTCACTTTTCAATGCAGTTCATGATTTTTTATACCAAACTAAGTTTTCTTTTCTTATGTTTCTTCTGCACTTGAACACACTACTTGGCCCCTACTCACAATCAAGCACTCCTTTATTTTTAACGCCTTAAAATATCATTGAATCGTATCACGAATCGTGGGTAAGAAAAAGAGAAGACGTGCTGGTGTAAATAATTGTGCTGCTCTTGTGCGCTCTCTTGTGTTGCGATAGCATTGCATGGTGCTATCGTTAGCAAAATAATTGAGCGGGTAGTTAAAGAAGAATGAAGTTGGCGTTATAGACAGTTCACTGCAGCTCGATTAAAATCACTTATTTACAAAGTTATGTTACGAGTAGTTTTAAAAGGTAGCGGCAGAAAAATAATCGATTTCAAAATTGTCAATGGCGCGCTTTAGTATTAAGAACAGAAATAGAAATAGTTTTTCTCCGGAAATAGCAAACAAATCCTAAAATTATTTTACTGGAATTGAATGGGCTACAAAACTGCGTACTCATAATCTTTCTAGAAATTGTTACGAAAGTTTCTTGTGTTTTTTTTTTTTGAATGTTACACAAAGTTTGAAACTTGGATCTACACGGATTTTGTTAAAAAATTAACTATATTTTTATAGAAAATAATCAAGATTAAATAACAACAAAAATAACTTGGCTCTTTGCACTTTTTTCTTATGAAAGAAAATGCGCAAAACCGTTTTCAAAGAAAATTAAAAACAAATGAACGCCAGTTTTGCAATCGCTTAAAACTTGCACTTGATTATATTAAAATTTAATAGGCTACAAGACTGCATAATGTACTCATTTTACTCAACCTCGGTGTAAAAAAAATGCATAACTGAAATTATTGTACAGTGCATCCCGTAATAGTATACTTAAATGTGGCGCAATAGCTACCATTGTGATTTTTTTCAATATTTTTTGAGATGGCATATTTTCAAAAACTAATTTTTTTATATCAAAAAATTTGTATAACCTCCTGAGTACCAGACATCCTGTTTTTTGAATTCCTTTTAAAAATTTCTTTAGTACACTGCTGAAAGATGACTTAGAATGAAAAAAATATTTAAAAAAATTAATAAATTGGAAAAAATGGTTTTTTACTATGTTCTATATAAAGGGCATGGGAATTAAACAAACATGTAATTTATTTAGTTTTGTATTTAAAGTTTTATTTCAGTTTTTAAAATAAACAAAGTATATATATTTTTTCTTCACAGTAACAAAACAAAAACTTTAAATTTCTTCATAAAGAATATTATAAATAACTCAGTTGCTTTAAAATTTGATATTTTTCTTAACAGTCTTCGTGAAAAAACAGTTTCGACTAGGGGTGAAGCACAAGAAGTCTCATATTTTTTGCAAAATACTGTTGTTTTCTTGTCACAGCCATTTTTTCTGCAGCGGCTTTGTTTTGAACCATATTCTGGTAAATGTGCAGCACTTTTGGTACTAAATAATTTCTTTATAAGGAACTGGCTTTATTAAGACTGTGTACTTTTTATATTTCGGTTCAAGTTCATCATACATAATTTCCTCTCCAGTACTCGTATCAGATTCTTTGTCATTGTCAGTGATGAGTTTTGTCCCTAAATTCAGTTTGTATTCTCGCATCTGTACAATATTTCTTTTTGGTACTCCCTTCTCTACTTCAACAGCCCTATACTGCAGCCAAGCATTTACCACGCTTAAATCTAATTAGTGGGAGATTAGGCGAATTGTCCACTTCTTTGTGCGATTATGCGACTTGCAAGCTGAAAGCATTCTATCAGCGAGATCCACGCCACCCATATTTTCGTTATATTTTTTGATGACATCAGGCATTCTCACTGTTACATATTTTTGTATCTTTCTTGGACCATCTCTTAAATTCGCCATGGTTCTGGTCGCAGCAAGAAGTAGACATCATCAGGACTGGTTTATTATCAAGCCACATCTTCACTGCGAGTTTGCGGTCTTCCCGTACTTTAACCTCCCTACTTCCTCTTGCTTGTTTTTTAAACAATTTTTTCTTCAGTCAGTGCACAGTCTTTCGGAACTCTATTTTTCATATTAGTGCCTGTGCCATGGAATCCGCCTGTTTCCTTGACCACGGCCGCGTCATCCGCGAGCTGGATTTCTTATGCGTCTTCTTCCTCGTATTATATATGACGAAGATGACGGTAATCAGTCCAATGTTGTAGACGAAGCTAATGGAGTGGACACCGTTTCCTCCTCCTCGTCCGAGCTACTGTATCACTTTGCTTATGGCCACTGGTTCGTTGACTTAGTTCTGGAGGAATAAAATCTGGATCTTTATCAGAATTATCTCCAGAAAAATCGAAATCAGATGAATGTACTTTGCATAGTACATGGGAAGACAATATTTGTAAATACTAATTACATGCTTTTGTGCTTTGCGAAGGACATATAAATAAATATAATGGTCGAAAGCTCACTGTTTACTATTTCAATAAAATAATAGTTTAAATAATTAGTTTATATTATAAATATGCAAGTAACCCCAAATATATACATATTTACGAAATAAATCACTGGAAAAAAAAAAGATTTATTTACCTTTGCGTTGATACTTATTATCAGGTTTTCCTAGCAACGCCATTTTTAAATTAATATTGAATGACATATGACGTTTTCAGTTTTTTTCCATAACCTACGGATGTCAGTGCACGTCATAGTAAAAATATTTTAGTGTTGCCAATTAAAAATAAGTCGTCAGAATTTTTTATTTTCTACGTACTATAAATAGGACAGATGTACTCAGGAGGATATGAAAAATTTTTCAAGAAAAAAAAACATTTTAAAAATATTTCTTTTCATAGGGAATTTTGATGTGTGTATATTTGATTTTTTTTTAATTTTTCCTCGCCCCGTTCTCGAGATATTTGGAAAACTATTTAATCGTTTTTTTTCTATTTTTTTTGCTGTAAAATTTTTAAAAACGTATTAATCAAGCTCAAATTTTATATTTACTTATTATTTATGTTTATGCATCAACCCTAAAAATTTGAAACAAATCAAACACATGAAGTGTGAACCCCATCCGTTTTTGCTATGGAACGCCCCATATACAATACTACATATCACATTATATATTATACAATTATTTTGGCCTTTAATAGCGGCAGATATTAAATGAAGTACAAAAAAGATTAAATACACACAAGTACATATGCATGTAGCAAGGATCTAAACTACTAATGTTAAAGTGACGATTAATATCGCTGGTTATTAAAACTCAATTGTGCTACATGGGTTTCGTGTCAAAGTTCAGCTGGCCTTTGTCGTATTTGGTAGGCGGAGTTGACAGCACTTGGGTGGCTAAAAAAGCGCGAAATGCACAATTGCTTGAAATTAGTAGTAAAATGAAGAGATGGGAATCAAAGCATTATGGTAAATGATATCCGATGGCTATTCAAGTGTGAAATTAACTACGAATCTAAATCAAACAAAATAAATGCTTTATATTGTAAGTCAAATAAGCTAAACAAATTAAATGCTTTTCTTTTGTATAAACAAAAATACTTCAATTAGAAGGAAAAGAAAATAAAACAATAGGGGTCTTCATCAAAAATGATAAACTGCTGATAAACTTGATAAAGGAATAAATTTATCCTTTTGATAGATGAACTGTCAAACTTTGTATGAAAACTTATTTAACCAAAGTTTGTCTCTTTATCTAACTACGTTGGTGGTTAAATGCATAAATAAATAAGCAATGGTGGGATTAAGCTTTTTAAAGAACGCACTAGGCGTGGCCTTGATAAGTAAAGAGGGTCTTAATTATAAAAAAAAAAAATAAAGTCAATCCCTTTTATCGCCCATAGCAAAGAGCTATGTATGCCCCTGGGTTCAAGGCCATTTATTATCCTTCCGAAATGCGGCCATTTTTGTTTCAAACTAATGTCGAGTCTCCAAGCGCTCAGAATATTCTTGGCAGTTGCGCGTTTATTCTTTTTTCAGGTGGTCAAACATTTATGGTCGAGTGTGAGCAATTGCGGCTGATGCATCCATTCAGTTGAGGTACCTTTGTATAGTCCCAGCCCCACCATGAACTTTCATTCTCTAACCGGCTTATATGTTTTCATGGATTTTATGCACGATTTCTGGCGTGGCGACCTTTTTTTGGTGGCCTGAATGTTCGGACGATGGACGACACCTGCGCGCCACCATTGAATTGGAGTGGCTGTGTTTTTCCTACTGTCAGAAGATCGGGTAATCCTGGAGATTCCAAAGGACGAATGGTTATTTTTGCGTTCGTCGGGTACTAGGTATTGTGGTTTCTAAATCTGTGTGTAATATTACCACCTTTCCTTGCCACTTCATCAACAATTACTGGCAATATATGGAGTATATTTCATGGCTTGCCTTTGTTTCAATGTTAAATTTTGTGTCAAACTTTCCGAGGTGATCTATTGTTGCAGTCATGAAAGAAACTATCCAGGGAGGAAATGTTCATAGTGAGGGAAACGAGAAAAAGGAGAATTTTACATTGCAGGTCATGGGATACCCAGAATCCGTAGGAAGTCTATTTTGGGCAAGGAGGCATTCTTATAAAAGAAGTCGGGTTCTGATCAGAACAACGTATCCCAGCTTGAGGGTCTTACCATCGGCAACGTTTCCGCCCTTGACGATTCGTTCACCCAGGTGAGTGACGTCCATGTTATTTCTTTCGAAGCTGAAATGTTGGTGCTCGGTGAACCGCAAGACAAGGACATTCTGATTTCGGTGAAACAGACATCACACAATCAATTCCAGGTCAAGCACTCTTCAAGTTTGTGTACAAGCCTCTCTCGATCTGATAACTTTCATCACGGACGAGGGCCCGGATGTGGTCCTGGTCCAAGGGACTTCGCTTGTGAAAGGCAGGGCAATAAATTAAAATCTAAGTTGAAATATGTAACAAGGGCAATCAAATCATCCTACATTACAAAGCATTAATTAGTATTATGGAAAAGAAATATCAGGTCGCACTTGTGCAGAAATCTAAAATCCAGGAGCGCTCTGTCATTCGAAGTTTCACTGCTGCTCGGAGCTTAAAACCATTAAATCGTACGAGTTCCAGCGACTACCTAATGCATTGTAACGCACTATGCATGTGTGTTAGCACTGCTGTGACTGTACATTAGAAGCCATATTTAAGTATGCTTGAACGGCATCGTACTGAGTATTTCACTCCAACTGCAGTCAATAAGCTTTGTGTGGTACAACCCAGAAGTAAAAGTACAAAACGGAGGGAAAAAATTAAAAGCAGCTAGATTAAAGGATTAAACTGCTCCACGCAGTGGAATTCGATGCAAAAAGTCAAAGCTGCAGCAGCTTGATCATTGCAGCTGAAAGAATATGTGTCTGTCTATTGATATTTGTGCGGTAGCAAAGCAATCATT
Organism: Rhagoletis pomonella; assembly: GCF_013731165.1. NCBI lineage: Eukaryota > Metazoa > Arthropoda > Insecta > Diptera > Tephritidae > Rhagoletis > Rhagoletis pomonella. Next base: position 1,955 of record NW_023460315.1, on the reverse strand, counting down.
CATAGATGACGACTGACAGCAGAGGCAGGCCAAAAGCGTTGCAACCTTCAACATTTCTACTTTATTTTCAGACGAAAGCAGCAGGTAGGGTAAGCCGGTATTGACATTTGACTTCAATTATATTCACAGAATTGTAAGAAATGTCAGGATTGTAAGCCAAAGTCAAGCCAATGTGTATAGGTACGTAGGAATTGTGTATTCGGCGGAAAAAAGGCAGACAGAATGTGAAATCATTTCATTCACGCTGGTAAACAAATTTTCTCCTTTCTGCGCGACATGCATTTTCATTTAATTTCTTTAACACCCTTGAAAGCAATTGCATATATGTGTACATACATATGTACATACGTATTTACTAATGCTTATGTATTTTTTATATAGCTCAGCTAAGCACAACGTGTTCTTTATATGCATTCATAAACCTGCAATCAACTTTTGACTATCTTTCAACAGGTAGCCTTCTTGGTGTTTGTTGTTAATCTCATTTTAAAGGATAGGTGAATATATCATAAGTTTTGTATATTTCTTCACAGAAATTCAAACCAATCAGGTTTTTGTTTACTGATCAGACATCAGTAATGGTCGTACATCATTACTTTTGTATATAAAGTGCCAGTTTGGGTACCAAATACGCAAATAGTTAGGTATTTAGGAGATGTTAAATACTCAAAAAAAAAAATAAGTATTTAGGACGTGCTAATACTAAGGCAGAAAAACACTTAGGTATTCTGGAGTTTCTAAATGCTCAAGTAAAAGAAAAAACTTAGGTATTTAGGAGGTACTGAATATTAAAATAAATAAAAGACTTAACAGACGCTAAATGCTCTGATCTAAAGCGCTCGGGTACTTTAGAGATGCAAAATACTCCCACTAAAGAATTACTTTATTTAATAGATAGCTAAAAAGTGTCTAACGTTATGGTTTAGTAGAAACTAAATTACTTACCATTTACCACAACTCAACTCACCTCACTCCAACTCATCTTAATTCCCCTTAGCCCACAAAAAAGCGGCGAAAATCTGGAACATTTAGAACTGCCATTTATTCCTAATTGAATGGTCGTACTTCGGATTGGGATCGTTGAAATTGAAAGAACGGAATATGTGATTCAGTTGAAAACCAAACAGGAATGCCCATAGGGAAGGTCCTTTTCGCACTGCTTTGGAGCTCAGTGGTAAACAATCTTCTCCAAGCGCTCTTTGTAAATTAAACCGGCTACCAAGGCTATGAGATGACATAAGTTCGACGGACCTCTGCAATATTATTCAAAGAGGCCTGCACCTACTTAGCTGCTTACCGAAAGGATGGTGCGATAAAATGGATGACGTGCAATAATGTCAATGGAATCAATGTCATTCACATTAATACATAGTTGAAAAGTGAATTAATGTCAGAAATGTTAAAAATCATGCCAGCTTTACGGTGACGTGTAATATGGTGCAGCGGAAATAACGTCCATGGACGCTATTTCTTATCGTCCATAGACAACAGTATTACCTTTTCGAAAGCGCAATAAAACCCATGGACGTTACTGCTTTTTCACTTTTAACATACTACATACATACATACATGTGTATGTACATAGTATACGGCTTTAAAAGTGCATAATAAACGAGCTCATAAATAAAAGGAGAGCAATAAGAAAACAACATTGTCGGTGCCCGACAGAACTACGCCTGGCTAACCCCTTAGTTGAAAAAGAAAACTTAAAATAATCCAAGGGAGGACATTGTCGACTGAGGGATCAACAAGGAAGGGAAACAAGGCAAGGTATTGGGGCAGTCACAAACTGCGCTCGCTTGAGACTATCTGCGCTTATGGAAGGCAAAAGTCAGGTGGCACTTAAGGCATTCACACATATACTTTGAGATTGAAGCATCTCTAGTCCTTGGCTAAATTTAATACCTTATCTCCCATGCTGTATACAATAGAATTCAGCTGCTTCGGGTACCAGA
>NW_023460314.1:33081-38818 GCF_013731165.1 Rhagoletis pomonella | reverse complement strand
ATTACCCGAGTTATTTAAGGATAGAGCCCTCGTCTGGTTACGAAACAACCACGGCCACTGGAGAGACTGGGAGACGTGTAAGCGAGATTTCCTGAAGTTCTTCTTGAATTCCCGGTATTTCGAAAGACTCGATGATGAGATACGGCAGCGTGTTCAACGGCCCAGAGAGGCATTTAAAGACTATGTACTAGCGTTACAAGGGCTAATGCGTCATTCCGACTATACGGAGGTACAAAAGCTTCGACGCATCTATAAGAATTGCCGAAGCGAATACCAGCTGTATATTAAACAAACCGAGTTCAACACTCTTGGAGAGTTCGTAAGTCTGGTAGAAGACTACGAGAATATTGTAGCAGAGAAGGAGTCGCAACGAGCATTGCCCCGCGCAATAACCCCGAGTCGAAGCGAAGAGCGCAACTACACTATCCGAGAGGAGCAGAGAAGAGAGAGGTATACGATGCCAGCGATACAGCAGGATGGAGGCGATTATGCGCCACCTACGGGACAACAACGTAAAGAAGAATCTAGCCGAGTAAACCCACGAACGGCGTGCAGACGATGCGGCGAAGACGGACATTTCGCCTACGAATGTCGGAACGATATCCAGCAATTCTGTTGGACGTGCGGTCGGCGGAACATTCGAACATCAGACTGTTGCCGCGGACAACAGGGAAACGGCCAAGGACCCCATTCGCGACGAAGAGTGGGGCTCCAGTAATGCAACCTCAGTCAATGTAACACCAATTCTTAAGCAAGCGGAAGGGCGAGTAATCGCCAGAGCAACCGTGGATGGTAGAGCAGTAATAGCGGCGGTTGATACGGGAGCAACCAGAAGTTTTATAAGCATTAGAGCAGCGAATACCCTGGGAATCGAGCGGCCGCGAAGAGTGAACAAGAGAGTGGTGATGGGAGATGGCAGACCAATATCGGTCACAGAAGCGGTAGAGGCGATCAAGAGCATAGGAGCGAGTTACTCGTCCTACCCGGTTTAGTCGATGACATGGTCCTTGGGACTGACTACCTGGCTAAGGCCAACACAACAGTGAGCTGCGGGGGGCAGACATTAACGCTGAAGGCAGAGGACGATATCCGAACGAAGGCTGCATGTACCACGATGTTAGAAGTGCGCGAAGTAGAGAGAGCTGAGGAAGGCGAAAAGGCCGCAAATGAACAACCCACAGCCATCGAGGATACGACGGAAGTCAAAAATTTCTTAAAAAAGGAGGTGCTCGCATTCGAGAAGTTAACGGGGACTACTAACATCGCCGCCCATAAGATTATAATGCGAGATGATCGACCCATAAAACAGCGCTACTTTCCCAAAAACCCAAAAATGCAGGAGGTAATAAAGAGGGAGATCGATGAGTTGATAGAGAAACAGTGCATCGAGCGGTCGCACAGCCCACACAGCGCGCCAATCGTGCTCGTAAAGAAGAACAACGGAAAGTGGAGGCTTTGCGTGGACTATCGGCAACTTAACGCGCGCTCGGTACTGGATGCATACCCACTCCCACGAATCCAACACATTTTGGATCGACTGAGAAGCGTTAAATTCATTAGCAGCTTGGACTCGAAGAATGGGTACTGGCAAATCCCGATGGAAGAGAGTAGTAAGGAGTATACTGCGTTCACTGTGCCAGGACGTGGCCTGTTCCAGTGGCGCGTAATGCCGTTCGGGCTACATTCAGCGCCTGCGACGTTTCAACGAGCACTGGACAAAGTCATCGGACCCGAATTGGAACCGCACGCGTTTGCTTATCTGGACGATATTATTATCACGAGTACGACGCTAGACCAACACATGGGACACCTGAAAGAAGTGTTTCGGCGATTGCGAGAGGCGAACCTCAAGATCAATCCAGAGAAGTGTGAGTTTTTCAAAAGGAGTTTGAAGTACCTGTGTCATGTGGTGAGCGAAGAAGGGATTCACACCGATCCTGACAAGATTGCGGCGATTAAAGAATTGACACCGCCAACAAACACACGCGAGTTACGGCGCTTTCTGGGCGTGGCGTCATGGTATCGGCGATTTGTTCCGGATTTCTCGCATACTGCACACCCTCTGACGTCATTACTGAAGAAAGGAAGCCGATGGAATGGGACAATGAGCATCAGAGGGCCTTTGAAAAATTAACGAGCGCACTAACGGAAGCACCAGTATTAGCGTGTCTAGATTTTTCCCACCATTTTACGCTACAAACCAATGCCAGCGATTTTGGACTAGGTGCAGTACTGACACAGGAGTTAGATGGCGCAGAGCGAGTCATAGCCTACGCTAGTCGACGGCTGAACAAGGCAGAGGAAAAGTACTCGGCGACTGAAAAGGAGTGTCTTGCCATTGTGTGGGCTATACGGAAAATGAGACCGTACCTGGAGGGTTACGCATTCACGGTTATCACCGACCACCTGTCCTTGAAATAGCTGAATGCGATCGAAAGTCCCTCCGGACGCATTGCAAGATGGGCACTAGAACTCCAGCAACATAAGTAAGTTGGACGTCGTTGCCGATGCACTGTCCCGACACCCCCAAGACGTACAGCTCAACATATTAGTGCAGGATAAAGAGGCAACGGCCTGCAAGTGGCTGGCCGAGAAAATGGCAGAGGTGAAGAGGACACCAGAAAAGTTCCCGGACTACATAATTGTAAACAACGAACTGTATCGACACATCGTAGTCCAGGTGGATGATGAAGACACAGTACCGTGGAAGCTATGCGAGGCAGCGCCACTACGTGAGAGAGTACTGAAGGAAGTTCACGATAGTCCAAGCGCAGGACCCATGGGCATCCGCAAGACGATAACGAGAGCGACGGCACGTTACTACTGGCCCGGAATGTTCAGGGACATAAAGAGGTATGTCCGACAGTGTACTACCTGCCAGATTTACAAGCCCAGCCAACAGAAAGCTGCGGGAAAGATGCTAACCCAGATCGCAGAAGAACCTTGGGCCACAGTATGCGCAGACTTTGTGGGACCATTGCCACGATCAAAGCATGGAAACACAACCCTACTAGTCTTTATCGACAAGTTTTCCAAATGGCTAGAAATTGTGCCTCTACGAAAGGCGACAGCTGAAGGCCTCAACAAAGCGTTTCAAGAACGTGTACTCGCTAGATTTGGAGTCCTGAAAATTCTAATAACTGACAATGGAACACAGTTCACCAGCAGAGAGTTCAAACGGCTACTACGAGAGTACGGGGTTAAGCATCAACTCACCGCACCATACACGCCACAAGAAAATCCGACGGAGAGGGCAAACTGCAACATAAAGAGAATGCTGGCACAGTTTACCGGATAAGAACAGCGAAATTAGGACGACTTACTACCCGAAATGACACTAGCGCTTAATACCAGTGTTTGCGAAGCCACCGGCTACAGTCCTGCCTTCTTAGTACAAGGACGCGAGCCGCGGGTACCAAAAGCCCTCTACGACGAACAAACTTCCGGTACCGGCTAAACGACGACGACACTAGAGGCGAAGGCAAAGAAAATGCGAGAGATATTTGAGATGGTAAGGCGAAATCAGCAGACAGCGTCGAGCGAGCAAGCGCGTCATTACAACTTGCGCAGGAGGAAATGGCAACCAGGGGTAGGTGACCGAGTGCTGGTGAAGGAGCATCACCTATCGAAGGCGACGGAAAACTTCGCGGCAAAACTTGCACCGAAGTATGCTGGGCCATACCGAGTGATGAACTTCGTTTCGCCAGTAATCGTCGAATTAGACAAGGTACACAACGGTAAGAGGAGAACAGCACATCTGAGTGAGCGGAAGCCATTTTACGGCTATGAAGAGGCCGACGCGGCAGAGTCACCAAAAATCCTTCCCCGGCATGCACCTGAGCCTAATTCGACGCAAGGCGAAGAATAGGTACATTTCGGTCATAGACAGAAATGTGATAACTCGGCAATTGCCAAATAGGGGAGCGATTGCCTTGAAAGGGAGACCCTAAGGTGAGAGAAGAAGAAGAGAAAATATAAGAGAAAAGAGGGAAGAAGAAGAGGGAGTTTAAAAGAAAGAAGAAGAAAAAGGAGCTTAAAAGAAAGAAGAAGAAGCAGTTTAAAGGAAATTAGAAAAGGAGTTTAGAAGGAAAAAAAGCGAAAATGAGAAGAAGAAGAAGAAGAAGAAGAACGAGGTTGTAGCACGAGAATACTATGAAAAAAGGGAGATAATTCATGCCATGGGAAATAAACATAACATATACATATAATCCTTTTTTCAAATTGGGGGGTTGAAATTTTTTTTTTCTATAATGTTAGTATTATAAAACATAGCAAAACATACAAAATTTTTCTTTTCTTGAATACATCCGTTGGATTTTGCATGCACCAATTTTTTAAGGTAAAGGAGTAATTGCTCCTCAATGAAAATATTTTTCCGTGAAAGGAAATTACATTAGCTTTCAAAGCCATTTTGTCTCTTATCAAAATATTGCATCTGTCGAATGCGCTACGATTAATTCGCATGAAGTGTTAGAAAAGCATACTGTGTGCCATCGACTTAGCTCGAATATCTTATTTTTCAGTCGAGAAATGTAATTTTGAAAACTTGAAATTACTACGGGGTATTTTTCTCAAAAACATATGAGTCAAAAAATATGACTTATAAAAATATAATTCATTTATAAACAATATAATAAAATAAAAGGCTCTTTCCTTAACAATCCGGACCGGATCCCGTAATTAGGAAATTAGCGAAAAGTTTGCTCTCAAAAGAGGAACATAGTCCAGAAGTACGGGAACGCAAAAAACCACATTTCGTGCCCAGAATTTGAGAAACAGCTGGTTCACGTTGTTTTTGTTTCTGTATTTTCAATGCAAAACTTGGAAATTGAATTTTTATTTCACAAATTTGATTTTAAGTATATAAAAATTGAAAATATATCAACAGACCATTCGCCGTTCCTTAAAGCACCAAGTAAATGCAGGCAACATGTAAACATAAAACAGCTGATATGCACTTTATCCATTTTAACCCGGAGAAAAAGTCCGGGCTGTTTCGGGCAGGAAGAAGAAAACACTTACGATCCAAGACGTTCCAATTTTCGCTCTCTATTTCCCATTTCGTTGAGTACGGGAATGATTTCTGGGCTATTTTAGGCACCCGCGGAGTCCCGCGTTGCGTAGGGAAAGAACTTAACATCAGAAATGCACCAAGTTGACAAATTTTTGTGTAAAGAGTTAAAGAGGAAGAACCTAATCTGTCGCTGAAAAAATAGAAATAGATCTAATCTGGCCACAACCACAGTCGCCGCGTAACCCGGCCGTCGCCAAAATAGTTATCTGTGGTCCTTAGTTCGTCGTTTTCATTGTGTTCGGGCTATAAAGTTGCAACTTGAATTTAAGTACCAACTTAAGAGCGAAATACACCACTCGAGCGGCTTGTCAAACCTACTTCAAACTCATAATTCTATAATTTAAAGGTTAGATATTTATTGACATTACGCAATAAAACAAGGTGATATCAGATGTGACAGCTCGATTTGACAGTGCCTCAGCTCAGTAAATAAGAAGAAAAACGGGAAGAAATTAATATATAAACATCGATGTTTCGTCCAAAAATATCGATGTTAACATCGATCGTCGATACATCGACTAGAAAAGTGAAAAACATCGACATCGTTCATTCACTCCTTTCGTATTATGCCGAACGACCAGTGTAATGCGAGCGCTTCTTCTCGGAAGCTGGTGCAACCATCATTCAGGATAGAAGCAGGCTTTTGGGGGCTAGATATCAAAG
>NW_023460314.1:25233-33071 GCF_013731165.1 Rhagoletis pomonella | reverse complement strand
TATGAAAATAAGAAGATGAGAAAAATGATATCTTGATGGGTTGTTGAATTTAATACCTAAATAAAAACATTTAATAATGCAAGCAAATCCCGGGATCCCGAAAATTTTTAAATATCGAATTGATAGTAAGAATTTGTTTATCAATTTTGAAGCATGATTTTTTTAAAATGCCGTTTTGACTGCAGTTAACAAAAAGCTTGAACCTGTACTTTTAAATTGCAGTCTGAGCCTTTTTTGAAGAAGATTTCAACGAATTTACTCATAGCGTCGCTAATGTAAACGAAACAGAGAGTTTTAAGGAAAAGTTAGATAATTTTTTAGATCAATCTTCTCAAAACTTCCTCAAATCGAGAAACTTATAATTTGACCGACGTGCTGGTAAAAGAAGTTCAAATATTTTGTAATGGTGGAGATAGGGGTCATTATCTTCAAATGGACTATGTCTACCTTTTGACAGTTCAGTTTTTCATCAGTAGGTTTTGTTTGTAAAAACTGCAGGTCAAACTTAGAAGACTCCGCTTTGAATGTTTTGCTGCTCTTACGAAAATATTTTAAGAGCAATAATAAAAACACCGGCAAAAAAAGGGGTGTGTGTTTTTAACCAGACCCAACTACCAACATTTATTTCGACCCGCTGAATCCGACTCTGAGATCTCGTTTGACTCGTACACCCTCAAAATTTCTAGTAAATTGCGAAAAAATGGCAAAAAATTGTCCCTTCGCCATTTCTTTATAGAGCAGAATAAACATGTTTAGAGAAATTGTTTTTGTATATTTTTTTTTTATTAATCGTCACTTTCAAAAGTACCTGGTATTTACATTATTATTTGTGATGTATACGTTCCTCAATCACATGGTTTTTTAAATACAATTAAAAAAATGTTTTACTTTAAAATTTGTCTGATTTAATAAATATCGCTAGCGTAGAGTGCAAAGTTGCTAAGTCCCAATTTAAAAATTGTACAGGAGAGGAAAAAACTTCGTACAGCCATTTTCTTCAAGTATTTCGCAAAACTTTGAATACAACATTTTGCCTGTTTAAAGCAAAGCAAAACTCCATACGAATCGGATGGATTCGATATTTATTAAAAGATTTCGAACTTTTTTGGCCTTATCGAATTTTCGGAGCTTTTTTTTGGCCTTAGCAAATTTTCCTTTCATTGAATATAAACAAGAAAACATAAAACAACGACCTTTACCCTTTTCGAAACATTGCAATTTTAATTTATCTAGCCTCCTATATCAAAATATAATTTTTCATTAAAAGTGAAGCTAGCAACTTTTCACTCTAAGCTAGCGATATATGAGTTTTACAATAGGTTTATCGTAAAGTTTAAATAGTTTTATTTAATGGTATGTTTAAATGCTTTCAGATATTGAATTTTTCCTCATATTCATAAAATTTATGACTCAATTTGAATCCCGGGATAAATCCCGGGATCTCGGGATTACCTAAAAAATATCCTGAAATCTCGGGATCCCAATTTTCCTGATATTTTGGCATCCCTAATACATACATACTTATAGATTAATTTTCAGTTTTGGGGTAGGGGTGAGAAATACCATAAACGTAAGTACATATGCCACTATCTACTGTACTTCGAAGTAAAATTGCATTCTTTTTATTATGTACATATTTTCAATACATATGTATAGTATGTACTAGACTTGTTTGGTTTCGTCTTAATACTTACACCCATATACTGTGAAAGAAATTCGCATCTCGAAATTCCCTAATTTATTTTTAAATATTAACAATATGGTAACGCTGCTATCAACATGAACAGATTAGTTCTTTCCCTAACAATCCGAACCGTATCCGGTAATAAGAGAATAAGCGAAAAGTTTGCCGTCAAAAATGGAACATAGTAGAGAAATACGGGAACACAAAAAACCACATTTGGTGCCCAGAATTTAAGAAACAGCTGATTCGCGTTGTTTTTGTCTTTGTCACTAAAATGCAAACTCTTGGTGTTTAAGCCGCCGCTTAAACTCAATTCAGCGGCCGTGCGCGCATCCTGTGGCCGCAGCGGTGTGAAGTTCGAAAAATGATTAACGAGCGCACACGGCCGCTTCCCATCATCGGGCCAAATGAGAGACCAGTCAGTTCTGCAATTAACGTCGGACATCGCGCACGCGCCCTTCCCAAATTAGTATTTTTTGCGATTTAAATTAATGCGAATGTTAAGTCTATTTTATAAATAAGCGGGTTGTATGATATGTACATATGTATATGTAACTTTGAACTGTAAGTTTTGAAGTGTGAAGAACGAAGCTACAAGACCTAAATATAAACCCAATTAAAACTCTGTAAATTTAAAGTCGAAAGAAATTGTTTTCCTTCAAACGGAAAGTGTGTGTGGGTATAAAGATCGAAGTGCGTGATTACAAGGTGAGTGCGAAGGGACTAAGCGACCTAAAATATTCATGGTCCTTCGCAGCCAAACGTGGCCCAGCTCCTAACAAAAAAAAAAAATTTCAAAAACTTAAAAATAAAAAACAAAAAACCGTATTCGTACGTCCGCTAAAAACCAATGCATAAAAAACTGCAAAAATTATAAAACTTTTAAACAAACCTATGAGTTCAAAAACAAAAGTGCTACATACACATATGCAAAAAAAATTTTTGTTTGAAAAAATAGAGTGCTGAAAAAGTGCACATAAGTATGTACATACATATCGCAAACTAAAGAAAAAAAATACATAAACATATCTATATATGTACATACATTAAAAAAAATAAAAAAATCATCATAAAAACAGCAAAACCAAGGCAAGCTTTCAGCCAAGCAGCCAGAATAAGGAGCCATCAACGACATCTGCAGCAGCACCAGCGGCCATCAACAGCATCAGTAGCCGTCGACAGCTACGACAACAACACCAGGCACAAGACCATAGAAAGGAGCGAACTATATACATACATTCATCGTTACCTAAACCAAAGGAAAGTATTTATATGCCTACTGTGTCCCACTGTGCAAGAACAAAATATTAGCACATTAAAATCATATACCTTCCTCTACTTACCAATTTTTGCCGTTGGTCGCATAGTTCGTTGAACTTGGCTTAACAAAGTGCCGAAAACATAAGTGCATTTTTTCCACATAAACCATATGTACATACGGTAGCACATATAAGCTTTTTACAAGTTGCATTTTCTGCAACTATTCGCTTAATAGTTAAGAGAGTCGCTGTTGTTGATCGGACAATACAGTCCACACATACCAAACGCACTCTAGCTTATTTTCATATCTTTCCACCTCGCTTTTCTCTGCTGCACTCACCAAGCTAAGAGAACGTAAGTCAAAGCCCGCTTTCCGACTTGAATACGTTCGGTACCAAGAACTCACCTCAGCGGTGAGCGGCTCTTTACGTACTATCATATCCACTTGTGCATTCCCGCACACATACATACATACGCACTGAAATCAAAACAAACTTTCTGATTTTTTGTGCTTAACTCACCGCTGCTGTGACAAAGCATAGCTTAGCCATATACTCGGCTTCATACGTAAATATTTGTACATACATACGTACGTACATTTTTACATTCTACATATTCTGCACATTTGTACATACGTGCTAGCAAAAAATATTATCCAACGCATATTATAATGCGATAAGAAGTGAGTTCAAGATATTTAGATAAATGCAACCCACTAGGGAAAACTTCCAAATTGCATTTGTTTAGATAAATAACCAATACTTTTTCAGTATTTACATAATTATTTATATCACATTAAATATTTATACATACGTATATTTCACCACGTATATAAAAGTGAAAAGTGTTTGTGATTTTTTTTTTCTCGTACTGAAATTTTTCAAATCCATATTCCGCGGATTTAATTGGGACGCTCCGTTTTCCACGTAATAAAAAGTGCTGAACCAAAAATTAAAGCAAATATAATTTCACATAATTTGCAAGAAATAAAAACACAAACACCGCCACAAAATCTTAAAATTTTTTTCCTGATTTTCTGTGGCACAAAGTGCAATTTTTACTCGTTTGACATATATTTTTCTAACTTTTTGCGAACGTTATCTGGGTGGTTCTCAGCAAAATTTGATCAATTCTTATCTCAATTTTTATACGTTTGACCATACACGAGAGTCAAAATGCCTCTTGGACACAGTCCACCAAAAATGTCTGAAATCGAGACAAGGTCAAAAAATGTGTCGCAAGAAGCCACCGGTGGCAAGAGGGAACCCTCACCGCGCCGGAAATCCAAAACTTTTGACCCATCCGCTCAAAAGTTTATAGCGGAAAGTGACAGTATCATGAGATATTGTGCAAAATTCAGTGATGCACCAATCCAAGACCACACTGAATCATATCTTATGATAAAAGACAAATCACTAGATGATTGTTGGCACGGCTTCAGTCCGCCTATGATTTGATTTTTTCAAAGCCAGATGACAGCCTACCTGAAAACTTTAAGACTTCGGTAGAAGGCAAGTACTTCACATGCCTTGAATTATATGAGGTGACCAAAGCTAAAATTGCCGATCAACTGTCGTTGATTAGAGCAATCGCCGCACCGAGTCCACCACCCCGCGTGGAACGCACCTCGGCAGAGGCAAAGGTTTTCCTCCAAGTCCCACCTTGTGACACGGAGACCTTTTACGGCGGTTACGAAGAATGGCCCACTTTTCGTGACATGTTCACAGCGGTGTACATCAACCACCCGAAGCTCTCCCGTGCTAAAAAATTGTATCACCTCCGATACAAACCCAAGGTAGAGCTGGCTCCATCGTCAAGCAATATCCGCTCAGCGACGATAACTTCGAGCTGGCCTGGGAAGCTTTACGGTCACGATACGAAAACAAACGTATCCTGGTTTACAACCAAATTAAAATTTTGATGACTTTGCCGACTATTCAATCCGAGAATAGCGAGCAACTTCAAAGGCTGCAAACATCAATCAACAACTGTCTGTCAGTTTTTAATTCTCAAGTCGTCCAGACAGACAGTTGGGATCCCATATTGGTGTACATATGCTCATCCAAATTGCCCGAAACCACACTGTCACTTTGGGAACAATCTCTCTCTTCTCGAAGAGATTTACCCTCATGGTCACAAATGGACGATTTTCTTACTTCAAGATACGAAGTAGTCGAAAGACTTAACCGGCTTCATCCAAGCCAAAATAAACAAAAACCAGTCGCTCATCAAAATGCTGCGCAAAACCGGTCCTTTAACAGGACTCAAACCTTTGTGGCAGAACCTAAGAGGGAACCAACTAGCTCTTACTGTAAGTCCCCTCATCCCATTAGAGTCTGCCTACAATTTAAGCGAATTTCGGTACCAAACCGAGTACAATTCGCAACCCAAACCAAGCTGTGCAAAAACTGCCTTGGTAATACCCATAGCACTAATGAGTGTCCGAGCAAGTGGTCATGTACACATTGCCAGCAACGGCATCACTCCCTGCTGCACATGAATCCCAAACCACAATCTCGACACTCCAGTGCGCGAGCGAATGAAACCGCCGCACAACACACTACTGCCCAGTCGACACCTCCCGCTCGACAAGCGCAGTCAAGCTCCGATTCCAGCGAGCAACCGTACTGTTGCAAACAAGCACAAATACAATCATTGCATACCGACAATGATAGCAAAATTCTCCTTCCAACTGTCATGGTCGCAGTTGAACACGAGGGGGAATTGTTTCAACTTAGAGCCCTGATTGATCAAGGCTCACAGAGAACTTTCATTTCCTCGAAAGTTCAAAAACGATTGAAACTACCATTCGAACGTTCCAAGTTCGAAATTTCCGGCATGGGTGGACACGTAGTACAAAGCTCAAAGCTATCGCCAGTGATGATTCAAGCAAAGATTCTTCTTCAAGAACTTTGGCTAGATGGCGTTGATTGGGACGAATGTGCCAAACCTATATCCTTGGCAAAATGGCAACAGTTCGCAGAAAATCTGCCAGCCATCTGCCGCATCGAAATCCCTCGATGGGTTAATTTCACTCCGGGCAAGGTACCCAAATCCACGGGTTTTGTGATGCCTCGGAAAAAGCATATTGCGCTGCGATTTACATCCGCGCAGATGCTAGCAACCAAAGATATTACTCTCTTGGTTGCAAAAAGCAAAGTCGCACCATTGATGACGGTAAGCTTGCCACGCCTGGAGCTGTGTGGTGCAGTCTTACTCGCAAAACTGGACGCAACTGTTCGAAAACAGCTCAAATTGGAATCGTGCAACACATTCTTATGGTCAGATTCAGAGATTGTGCTAGCTTGGCTTGAAAAGCCACCATGTACATGGAAGACGTATATATCCAATCGGACCTCCCAAATCCGGAAATATCTTCCAACCGGTACATGGCGCCATGTTGCCAGCCAAGACAATCCAGCCGACCTCGGCACCCGTGGTTGCAAGCCGCAGGACTTGGCAAATTCCCCACTCTGGTGGCACGGACCAAAATGGCTCTCTTGCCACATGGATGCATGGCCAAGGTCAACGGAATGCAGTGCATCTACACCAGAAAAGCGCAAGGTGGAGGTATATCACGCGCTCGAAGAAGAGGTCGATTTTCTTGATCGCTTTTCTTCTTTCTCTCGAGCACTCCGCGTGACTGCGTACATGTTCCGCTTCGTGAGCAATGCCCGCAACAAATCAAAGGGGGTAGCTACAATCACCTATCCACATCTGACACATAACGAATTTCAATATGCAAAAATTCATCTTATCAACGCAGCGCAATCACGCCGTTTTCCGAGCGAAAAAAACGCTTTGCAAGATAAAAAGCCACTTAACAAAAAAAGTCCTCTTATTGTTCTCAATCCTTCGTTGGACAAAGACGGACTTATACGGGTTAATGGCCGATTAGCACATTCCACATTGAGCTATAATGAAAGGCACCCAATAATTCTCCCTACCGAATCGAGGTTCTGCCAGCTATATTTGGAGTTTTTACACTCGCTGCTTCTTCACGCAGAAACACGATTAATGCTCCAAATGGTAAGGCAAGAGTACTACGTACCAAAGCTAAAACCTCTAATTAAAAAATGCATTTTTCAATGCAAAGTGTGCACGCTTTACAAGCAACATACACGCACCCAAATAATGGCCGCTCTACCCCCTGAGCGCTGCAGTTTCTCTCTCCCATTTTCCACAACGGGAGTAGATTTTGCTGGGCCATTCCAAATTAAAGCATCGGTGCTAAGATCTACAACCCTTATCAAGGGATACGTTGCAGTTTTTGTCTGTTTTTCCACAAAGGCAGTGCATCTCGAGCTATGCTCGGATCTTACAACCGAGGCTTTTCGAGCAGCATTTGCCCGCTTCGTTGGCAGACGAGGTTTCCCCTCAAAAATTATGAGCGACAATGGAAAAACGTTCATTGGCGCCCAGCGCGCAACAGAACGCGACTTCGTTAAATTCCTTAACGAATGTTCCGCAGACATTGTCAAAAAATATGCCCCTCAAGGCATCAACTGGCAATATATACCACCCAGCGCCCCCCACATGGGCGGCTTGTGGGAATCTGCAGTGAAAAGCTTTAAAATCCATTTAAAGAAAACCGCTGCAACCCACAAGTTCACTTTCGAAGAATTCACGACGCTTCTGGTGCGAATTGAAGCAGTCCTCAACTCGAGGCCTCTATCCGCACTTTCTCAAGACCCAGCTGATATGACAGCACTTTCTCCGGGTCACTTCCTTCGAGGTGCACCGCTGTCGGCCATTCCCGAGCCTAATGCGGAAAACCTCTCTCTACTAAACCGGTGGGAGAAAGTCAAAGCACTTCACCACCAATTTAGTCGCCGCTGGAAAGAAGATTACCTCAAAGATCTTCAGAAGAGATACAAGTGGAAAACCCCACAAC
>NW_023460314.1:23058-25133 GCF_013731165.1 Rhagoletis pomonella | reverse complement strand
CTATATTTTAATTGAAAGTTCTTAAAAATTAATAAATAAACATAAGTGGCACACAATATCACTTTGAAATGGCGTGCTATGGATATGACCGATACTGTATATGTACATAATAAAAATTTTACATTCAGGTTCTACAGTTTAAATATAATTAATCTAAGAACTAACTCAATGACGAAGAGTTTACTAAAAATTGCAATACTTGCATATGTGGTATTGTCAGATACTCTGACAAAGGTATACACCATCCATAGTGTTACAGAGTTATCAGATGTATGAGAATAACTAAACGCAACGTAAAACGGGAGTATTAAATTCAATGGAGCGTATTCATATTCGAGCTACTAAGTCGAAACTAATAAAGTTCTGAACACATTGAAAACAACGAGCTACGGGCCACAGCTTCCAATTTGTTATCTTCATTATCTAAACGCTTTGTCGATGACGACATGATATTTTTGAATGCGGCAACGACATCATGAATTAGTAGGAGTTTGACATAAAAGAAGAGGAAGAACCTAATCTGTCGCTGGAAAAATAGAAATAGATCTAATCTGGCCACGACCACAGTCGTCGCGTAACCCGGTCGTCGCCAAAATAATTATCTATGTAAGAGTACGTGTTAAAATAACATGAACCAAAAATACAAGATCACGTAAGAACGCGACGTTGTATTTGTAACTGGTTTTGAGAAAAAAGTTTGCGAAAGCGGGCTCGTCAGCTGAGCGTTTGTTTACATCACAAGCACCACTATTTTACACTTTTATTCAAGTAAAGAAGAGTTAATTCAACATGACAACACATTTTAAAGCATTTTGTTGCATCATTTTACCTAAATTGTGCGTTTAAAATGGCTGACAATAATTTTGGTTTTCGTTGTTTTCTTTGCTTTGTTTACTTTTCGCTCGTTTTCCAGTGAAACAAGATGGCGTAGAACCCGCTAAAAAAATCGACTTTTTTCACTCTCTTGTTCTTACGTGATCTTGTGTCTTTCGTTTATGTTAAAATAACTTGTCGGCTGTGGTCCTTATCTCGTCGTTTTCATTGTGTTCGGGCTATAAAGTTGCAACTTAAATTTAAGTACCAACTTAAGAGCGAAATACACCACACGAGCGGCTTGTCAAACATACTCAAAACCCATGATTCAATAATTAAACGTTAGATATTTATTGACCATGATTCAATAATAATCAGTAAATCAGTAAAATCAGTAAATCCTTCTTTAAATTGGTTCTATGTACATGTAAATTTCAGATTTTTCAAACAGACGTTGCACTAAACCGAGCTTTTGTCGATCTAGGTAATGTGATTCCATACTTTACTTTTCTGCGTAAAAGCAAACAGAAATAAAAACAAATCAATGTCGTTACGCTGTATATGTACTGTGTTTATACGGTTTGAATACAGTACGATGCCCATACAAGTATCGATACTAGTATCAAATGGGCATAGGAAATAATATTTTGCGAAACGATAACATAGCGTCACTAATCAGGAAATATACTTAAATATAATTCTAGGAACAATATGGCTTGTATGAAGATAATATTGATATTGATGTTAATATGATACATTAAGCGGTATCGAAAGAGAATACACATATGGGTATCAATAGTATCGTCACCTTAGTATCGAATACCGATTTACCCAGTATCGAAACCAAAGTATCGATACCAAGATTATATCAGTAGTATCGCAACATCCCTACCCCATGGTGCAATAATACGAGGTGGTATCTGTTGTGACAGCTCGATTTGACACTGCCTTAGCTCAGTAGAATGACAAGAAAAACGGGAAGAAATGAATCCCCATATGGGGGAAAAATATAAAATTACACATTTTCTCCTAAACAAAACTTGCTTTTTTATAGTATATTCGTTATGAAATGAAATAAAATAAGATAAAATACCTTTTCAAGTGTGTATACTGAGAAAAAATAAAGAACATTCAACTATATTAATGGGCAAAGAATAGTTAAAGAAGTAACACTGTTTCACGTACGGCAGTATGGCGGAATTAGAGCGAGAAGTTGCCAACTGATAACACCTTGCATTATTGCATCATGTGCCTACCCATGA
>NW_023460314.1:19149-22958 GCF_013731165.1 Rhagoletis pomonella | reverse complement strand
TGGATAAATATTGACATTTGTGTCAATCGACTGCCCTGTAAGGTTGCATTTGAGAAGGAAGAGAAGCGGGTAACAATTTTATATCCTTTTGTGAAAAGGTACTAGGAAAAGTAGTCTGGTAGTGCTGCAATACTTTTTTTTATATACAAATTGAATTAAGTATATAAAGCAGATTCCACTGATCTACACAATAGACAATGAGTTAACTTTTTTAAGGTATATTAAGCATGCTATATAGATATTAAAAATTAAATAAATGAAGAATTAGGGGATTTTATTCTCATAAAATTCTGACCAAAGAAAAATCTTATCGGCAAATATTCCCAAATATTCAAATTAAGCCATGGTTTCATTAAATTTCAGTATATGTTAAACAAAATTAATGGAATTCAAACAAATCCTTTATTCGAAGGAACTATATGAAGAAATATACAAATAGTAAAGATGCAATTGATATAATGTATATAAATCAACCATTTAAAATTTATATTTGTTGCGTTTAAAAATTACATGTTCAATATCTTAAATTCAGTTACATTTGGTTTTTTAAAAATATAAATTTTTGGTAATGTTTTCTACTATTTTCTCCAATCAGTCTTGTTAATCATTATATTGGTTACCTACGTTTAAAAGTTATATTTGCATTATTGTAATTTAATTATATTTGGTTTTTTAAATGTAACTTTGTAAGGTTTTTGCTTGAAAATACCTGCACCAACGAATGTGAACGGACACACAAAGTGATCCTGACTTGCACACGAGAAAATCTGTATTAATGTTTGCACTTTCACTTTTATGGGGTGGTATTCTTACTTGTAACTATGCAACGGCTGCACTTGACCAAACAAAAGGCAACAGAGGAGAAAATACCTGCACCAGCAACGCGGACGCATACACAAAGTGATCCTCACCTGCACGAGAAAAGATATTTATTAATATTACAATTTCACTTTAGGGGTGGTAGACTTACTTGTAAGTATGCAACGGCTTCACTTGGCCAAATAAATTGCTGCAGCTGTAGATCCGAGTGGACTGCACCAGCCAAACGTGAATGGACATACAGAGATCCTAGCACGCAAAACTTACATGCAATGGCTGCACTTAATGTAAAACGCTACTTTGTGAATAACTCCAATACTTGCAAAGAATTATGTAAATTATTGTTTTAAATCACAATATTTCCATTATTTTAGATTTTTTTGGCATACTTACTTGAATTTCTGCTTGTATTTTAGTAGTAGTTTCTATAAATCAAAACATAAAGCAACACAGGCTAAGGCAGAATGCGGGAGCGAGACAACTGCTCGGTTATCCAACCGTGTATTATTGAATCATGATCCCTACCCAGAAGCAATTATCTCAGTTAGAAATTTCAATGATAAAGCCAGTCCAGGGGGGCCAATTCTGGTTCTATGAAACTGTGAAGTGAAAATGAAAAAATCAATGTCAGTGAAAATTTATTTTTTCCCTTTATCGTTTCGTTATGTCATTTTAAGTGATTCTCGATCATTAAAGGCGATTCCACTAACATCTAGAAAGTAATTATTTAATAAATTATTGTGAGTTTAAGACAATCAGCCCTATTCTGCATTTCGACTCGAATCGAAATTTTCTTCGCCTAGCAACTTTGGTATTCTGCGTTCCGTTTCCTTTCGATCAATCCTCGAAATTTACGATTATACCTATTCCACATTTCGATCGTTGTTCCGTTTTTCTAAGTTGTAAATTTGTTGACGGAGGACGTTTCGATTGTTATTTTCGTGGGTTCGAATAATAAAATTTTATAAAAAAAATGGGTTGGCTTTCCATTACATCGGTTTTTGGGTGTTTTCTCAAAACTATCATATATATTTACTTTATTTATCACTCTTTTCCGTTTGTTAGTAATAGTATTTAACTAATTTGTTGGTAAATTCTTTGCAGTTTCACTAGCAAAGTTTCATTTAAAAAAGCGCACTTACACATCGTCGCTGCGCCAACAAAAACGGTTATGTGATTTTTGTAAATTTTTTTTATTGCATATTATAGTAACACTATCTACTGCCCACATTACTGCATTTGCCGTTCTCTTATATATCTTTTGGTTTAGAACTGACCAAAAACAGCTATGTGCGCGCAGTATTAGAAATACTCTGAAATAACGGGTATACGCTTGCATGCTTATAACTGTTTTTGATCGTAGGCGAATCTGATGAGTATACTTTGATTTCGATGTAAAAAATAATTATAAACCAACTAAATGCATACATAAACATCTATGCACATACCACTTACACTACATAGATTCTACTACTTAATTTGATCGCTTGCAATTGGAATCCGACAATTAACAAAGGTAAAAAGTGTTGAGGTAGACAGCATCCACTCTACATTAGAAAATGAATTCAGTCTACCGATATATTCACCAATGGACTACATAAGTCGTATGCGACAGGCGCGGCCATCACATCCTTATATTACTAATTATTTAGAGTAAAATTTTTTTTAAATTTACAACTATAAGGCCAGTAAAAGCCTGGGGAAGCACCAGTAAGCAGTATCAGAGGATTGCTTTATGTATATGGTGAAGTCAAATTCACGTTGCGGCATACCGACCGCTGGACATCTTTGCCACAAAAACGAGCTCTGTTATTACAGCAATACGAAACGGAGCTATTGCATGATGTTCCAAAAAAATTATCAATCTAAACACAACAGCCTTCACACGTTAAAGCAATATATACACAAAGATTTCCATTCGTTTTATGATAATCTACCTCGATAAATACTTAGTTTTACATTTTTATGCAATTTACTATGTTATGCAAATTTGCATAGTGTATACAAATGTGAAAGCATTTAATAAAAATTCAATTATATTTATATTGAAATTATTTGTTGTACATACGAGCTTTCATTGGATATCACCCATTGAAACTTTGAAAAAGTGCATTGGGTTAAGTTAATACGCTGACCGAAAAAATAGTTCGCATCTCTGGCAATTTCATGGTTTGGACAAAATATGTGTCCACTCACCGCTTTACATTAATTTTTATTACAAAAATGCAATAAAAACGTTTCTGACCATTTTTCATTACATAACAGGAGCAACGGGCAGATGCATGTAGGCTTTGCGTGATTACCTGCCAAAAGGCTTTAATCACGGTGCTCGAATTTGGCACAACGGATTAATTTTTGCATTAATCACTGCCCTGAACTGCAAGCACTTCAGTACTAATTGGCAGTATGTGGTGGACACACTTACCACCTTGGTAAGGCCGAGGCCTACCTAAACATCTGACGTTCTCTGGATCACGACATCCGGTTGCAATGCAACTCCACATTGAACCATTGCTGGTTCTACCCGCATTTAGGTATTAAACCACAGCCACCACGATACTCCCCAAAGGGGCCGTACCCATGAACAGGCCGGAGTAATGCTCGCCGGCGAGATTTGCTCGACTGGCCCAACTCACCCTGACCCACTTAACTGACTCAGCCCACACTAGAACGACTTACACGACTACTACACTCCACATTCATACTCCGTCTTGCTCGTCTCACAAGTCTACTCGCCTCGCTCGTGGGCACCCTCCACATTCTCCAGGAGAGGTGACACCACTCGCTCAATTTTCAACCGATCGAGTTGCTCGACACACATTCACCATCTTGCTCCGTCTTGCTCATCTCACACGTCCTACTCGCCTCGCTCGTGGGCACCCTCCACATTCTCCAGGAGAGGTGACACCACTCGCTCAGCTTTCGCAACGGATCGAATTGCTCAACTTGCGCACAACTTTTTCAACATTTTCCATCAGTTTACAACAGTT
>NW_023460314.1:4812-19049 GCF_013731165.1 Rhagoletis pomonella | reverse complement strand
AACTTGCGCACAACTTTTTCAACATTTTCCATCAGTTTACAACAGTTCAAACATTTCCTTCGATTTCAACTTTCATCCAGTGCTTGCCTTGCCAGTCTTGCATGCCTTGCTTGTGTCGCTAGTTTTGCTCGTCTCGACGTCGAACACACTCCGGGGGCATCTGTTCCCCGTGGCGCCATTTTTAAAGGCTTTGGTATGACTATCGAAAGCCGTAGACTTCTTCCAGTTGAGCCTCCACCGACTCAGGACTGGTAGCCTTTGACTGGGGTACCCGGGAATGTGACACCCGTAGCCTCGCACACGCGAAACACATCGGAAACTGCGTAAGCACATGTCCTACACAGGTTCCCATGCGGAGCATCCCTGTTAGTTCATGCCGACATGGAAACCCCTAAGGGCCCCCATGTCACCGCTTAAGATCTAGCCCCGCGACAAGGACACCAACGATCGCTAGATAGGAGCAACGGGCAGTTAACTAATCGAGTCCTCAACTTCTATACATTGCATCTAGGTTTAACGGCAGTATTATGTACAAATTGCATACGATTCCATACCGCCAAAAGCAAATTTAAATCGTGTATAAAAACAGCTATGTGCTTTAAAGCGGCGCAAATGTTGATCACGTCGTAATTGGTCAAAAGAATTGATATTTTTTTCATAAATCAATAACATATTTTTAAAAAAATTTTTGTTTTTTAATACCTTTGCAAAATATTGCCTATTGGCACCAGGAATCAGTTTTTAGGCTCTCCAGAAAAGTTATTAAAAAAAACACATAGCTGTTTTTGTTGGCGCAGCGACGACATATTTTTATAAATATACGATCTTTGCAATGTTCACGTGTATTTTGTGTACATTTAATGCATTTTGTTTTATTTTTTTTTTTAATATAAAACGCGTTTAATAATTACATTACTCTTCTCCGACTAAGTAAACAAGCACACAAATAAAAATGGCTGTGTTGGTGAATATGAAGGGTGCTACCACATGTTCAAAAATTCAATGCACCTTTGTTTCATAATGATCTCGATAACAGTAGGGAATAAATGAGTATAATGTGTTTTTAAAATATGTTAAACAAAGAGCTCTGCATAAAAATATTTCGTAATGCTTAACCGATGTTGGAGTGATGATGTTTATTTATTTTTTCTCGGGGGGTTTTAATCTTTTCTTCGCAAAACAGAAAGGAGAATTATACTTAGTGAGGGTTATAATCCTTAAGTGCGGCCTAAGGCCGCCTACGTAGAAAGGTGTTGTCTGCAAAATCCCCTTTCTTCGCAAAACAGAAAGGAGAATTCTACTTAGTGAGGGTTATAATCCCTAAGTGCGGATTCAGCTGCGGCGCTTTTTCAAAAAAATCAATACTTCGATAGATAATGAAAGTTTTTTATAAAAAATAGCGCAATTTTTTATTACAAATTCTCGCCTGCGGCACTTTTTTCAAAAAAATCAATACTTCGATAAATAATACACATTTTAAAAATAAATCACGCGATTTTTTATCGATTTTGGACCAAATTTAAGGAAAACTTTCCCTAAAAAAAATTAGAAAAATATACTGTGCATGATTGTAAAAGTTTTCATAAATGAGTTTTCTCGATTTCTGTGTTTTTCGCGAGCGGCAATACGGGCGATACGAAAAGTTGCCTCAAATAATGGCAACCAAAAGGATTATTGCGCGGGGTCTTCAAAGAGGAAGTCCAGGCGTTTTTGTTTTCATTATCTATAAATAAGACTGAAATGCACTGAATGCAATTTATTCTTTTTATATAAAATTAATAGATGTATGTACATACATACATAAAATGTGGAGTTACATCAAAAAGATGTTTTTGTTATTGTATTCTGTTTTACTAACTTTTTACAAAGAGATGCATATGTTGTCTCGAATCCGATTTGCTATGGAAGGATAAGCTTTGTTCTTCCCCTCCTCCTGACGGCTTTCAAAATCGAATTCATTTGGGTTCAAATCTTCCACTGTAGTAAATGCAAATGTTGTGCAATGCTCAAACAACGTTTACAATTTCATTGACTTTGAGCGGTGAGTAATGCAGTTCAAGATGAATTTCTTATGATTATTCACTCATCTGAAAAGGATCAAACATGTCCCTAAATCTCCGCCTTTCAACTTCCGCATCAGCAATCTGGGACTTGTTCTCCTCTTCAAGCAATAACGCCGCGGCTATGAATTTCATTCTTATAATTATGTTTCCACTTAAATTAAGAACAAACGAAATTGTGTTTTTAAATTGCAACGATGTTAGATACATATATTTAGTTATTTTAAAATATTTACAAATTTTAACTTAATAAGCTGCTATAGTTTGGTGGCAAATATATCTTCTGTTTTGTTTCGATTTCACACATTTTCGCTCTTCTATCAATTCGATCGGAACTCAGAATACCAAATTACGATTGTTGCGGAGCGGAATGCGGGAACGTAATCGAAATGCAGAATAGGGCTGAATGATATTCTTCATCACAAGATGATGGTTTTGAGAAAAACGCCCAACTTTTCTTTTTCACAGCCACAAAACTTTGTGAAAAAAAGTTTTCACAGTGAAAAATTTTTGACAAACTAAATAATTTACATTTGAAAACCGAATCGTAATCTTATGTGAAGTGATGAAAAATGTTTTCTCTTCACGTTTTCACAGAACAGGAATTGACCCCCAGGCTCTAAGGAGGTAAATCTGCTCGAGAAAAACCTACTATGCGCCCGTCAAGGTCACCCCTCTCAGATTTCCGCATGCTAGATAATATCCTGGTGCTGCCAAGATAAAAACACAAGGGAAAATCTACTAAGCACCTGCACTAATTCTAGGAAATTGTCTGCTAACGCCGTCCAAGACACTGTGAGAAATAATCATTGCTGACAGGATCTCTCAAGAGCATAATATACTCTCATATGCTAGATCCAGTACAATTTCTGTTACAGATGATTTACGTTTAGAAAACATACCTAGCATCCTGATAGTTTACCATTGTATCGCAGTCGCTTGCCAGAACTGGTCTTGGTGGTCACAAGGAAATCATTGTCAGGAATATGTCCAGGATAAGTTGCCCAAGTTAAGGTGTTGAGTTTTAGACCCAGTTCGGGAACTAAGAGAGATCACTTTTTTCGAGTGAATCTCTCCAACTGCAAAAATGAAAATCTCGCATGAGTTCTTGCATGTTACAGCCAGTCTAACCTCTAATACAGAAAATTTAACTTTGCAGAAAATATCCAGTGCCCTGATAGTTTCTTATTGTATGGCTGTCACTTTCCAGAGATTTTCATGATGATATGCAAGAAAAAAGTTTGCCAGAAACAGGTGGGATTTTGTAGGATACAGCCAGTACAGGCACTGCTAAGAAGTATCTCAATTAAGGAAATTTCCCCAAAACCAAAAGTGATGTTCTCAAAGGGAAACTATTATTCCGGATCCCGTTAAGGCTTTTAGAAGATAAACTTGTTTTAGGACAACGTATCCTGTGCGCGTCAAGATTACCCTTCTAAAGCTGTCGCATGAAAGATACTGTCAGTAGCACCTGAACTGGTTACCCAAGTCAAGACACTGCGTGGTAGTGCCAGTCTGGGCACTACGAGAGATAACCGTGTTAACAGAATCTGTTCAGTGCCAGCAGTGATTATATCTGATTAATTTTTATATGCTAGGACTTATCCAGATTGTATTGGGTGAGAGTATTGTTCAAAACCTATTAAGCGCCGGAGTAGATTATCTGTGAAAAAGATCTCTATGCCAGAATCTGTTTGGGTACTGCCTAAAAAACTCCTGGTCAAAGCAGCATCGCAAAAAAATATAGAAAAAAGGTTTTTTTTTAACAGAGGTAGTCCCTCGGGGGGCAATGGCAAACCTCCGAGTGCATTTTGGCCATGAAAAACCGCTTCTCATAAAAATACAATCGCCGTTCGGAGTCGGCGTAAAACTGTAGGTCCCTCCGCTTTGTGTGACAAAATCAAGGCGCACGCCACAAATCGGAGGAGAAGCCAACTAACGTATGTGTAAGCGCCAATCTATTATTATTATTAAAAAATCTCAGTCACAGACATGGGCGTCGCCAGGATCGAATTAAGGGGGGATTAGCATATAAAAAATCCATGGTTCCATTTGAAAATACAATTTTAACTAGCAGTCACGTATAAATTTACTTTCGTAAGTAGCGTGGAGTACTAAACTTACATTTTATTAACTTCCGAATAAATAAAAACAGATTTTCCGTACGTTTCCAAGGCAGTTAAAAAGTGAGTATAATTTTCGTCACGAAATTTATATCATAAATTTCGTGTTTCTAGTTCAGCTTTCGTCACTCAAAAATTTTACCTCAAAGAGGTGTTTTATTTGATATCAATTATTTTGGGGTAGCACATTTAAAATCGACGAAAATACAAACAATAATCTAAATGTTTTATTTTTCTCAAAAAAATTGCTAAAAATGTTTTCTAAATCTAAATTATGTATTCAGATCGATGTGTCCATGGAAACATATAATTTTTCAAATACAGAATAAGGCGAAAAGAATGATCATATCCTTTGTTTTCGAAAAAATAAAAAATAAAAATATGAGAAATTATAAAAACTTATCAACTTGGTACCAACTTTTGATACAATTAACAACTGTATTCGTCTCATTGCCTCGTAGTTAAATTTTTTTAAAGAATTCTACCGGGTATGGGGCGCACACATGTGCTTTTTTAAGAAGTTTTACGTTTATCACGAGTACGGTGTTGCTTTTTTCTCAAGTAGTTTTGCTCAGTCGCAATTTATACATTTTATGTAAGTATTAGCGGTACATTGGGTGAACTAAATGCATTCAAATACATATTTATGTACAACTGTAGGTAATATTGTATGCGTCTTCCCAGGTAGGTTAAGTGCGGGTGATAAACCCATGTAGCACAGTTAAATACTGTGTACATACCTACAAATAAAATGGGGAAAAATGTTACAATTTCTGCATGTGACTGGAAACAAACTCTAAAATATCCACAAATTGTGGTTTCCAAGACATGTACGAAGAGATTAGCACAGCTGCATCCTTCAACTTGTCAACTCGCGGGAAATTCCCCGATTTGCAGGGAATTTCGGTTTAAGAGGCATTCGGGGAATGAGCACTTTTTTCGGGGAACTGGATATGTTATTTTTATATCTTAAAATAACAAAATTAGACGAATATGTTAATTTTTAACCATTTACCCTTTTTTTAAGCAAAATTTTTTCAATTTGAATCTTAATATCTCCACAATAGGAGCTTTTCCAGATATAAGCTATATATCAGAGGAAACCTAAGGTTTTGGGCTAAACTTGTGGAAACTTAGAATAAAATCGACCGACCAGTTTTTTAGAAAATGCCCGAAATCTCTATTTTCAGCAGCCTGATTTTTAGGGTTAAGGCGATAACGTTATGACATATTTATACTTTACTAGCTAATACCCGCGGGTTTCCCCCCGCGCTTTTATACAAATAGGAAAAATAATTTAATGATTTTAGATTTTATTTCTGTGCCCATTTCGTTATAGCTCGTTATTTTCTAAGTGAGTTAAGGCATTTAGGCCGTTTAAAACTATGAAATTATAAAATCTCCTCTCTCCCCCCTCTAGGTTTACCTTAAAAGGTTTCCAGGTATACGACGTGTGAACGTGAAACCTTCTTGGAGGTGCCACGGCGAGTTCTAATATTTCCAACTCAAATTTAGTAACCTGGCCTTGCTAAAATACCACTTCTCATTACTGTAGCAAATGCCTCAAGAGAGCTTTAGATTATAAGGTCGAACCCGGCTCTCCCTTTTCCATTTAATGACATTTATTCTGTCTTCCACAAACACTTCCAGGGATATGTGGCAAGAAAAAGTAAAATTGTACTGGAAGTGCCACGCCCCTTTTTCTTACAACCCTAATCTTCTTCCATGAATTTAGAATTGATTTTACATACCCCAGTACCAAGTCCCAGTACTCTACCATGAACATCTCTAGAGATAAGCAGTAGAAAACAGTAAATTTGTACGGCAGGAACCATGTCCCCTTTTCGAATAACACAAATTCTTCTCTATGAGTATGGAATTAATTTTGTATACACATCTCGGTGCCATGTTCCAGTCGTCTGCAATAAACACCTCCAGAGATATGCAGCATAGAAAAATCAATTTGCATGGGAGTTGCCACACCACCTTTTCCAATAACTCTCATTTTTCTCCATGAGTATGGTATTAGTTTCACATTTCCATACCAAGCTTGACTGCTTTACCCCAAACATTTGAAGAGATCTGCAATATGAAACTTTCAGTCAGTATGGGAGGTGCTACGCCTCTTTTCCAAAAACGTCCATTTTTCTCCGTAAATATGAACATGATTTCACACAGTGTTGGCAAACTGTTAATCTGATTAACGATTAAAATGTTAATCGCGTTTGACGATTCAAATTAATTAGTCATAATCAACTGTGCAATTAATGATAACAATTTTTTAATCGTTAATCGCTGGCTGCGATCACGTTTAATTAATTTAAAACATTAATCGTTAATCCAATTAAAAATAAAATCTGATTAATTTGTCTAGTTTGTCCGAGTTTGAAACCAAACACCAGTTATAGTAATTATTTTGTGTTTTACGCTTATAAAAAGCACGTAATATAAAAAAATAATAATTATTGTTATTAGTAATACATAAACTGGGAACTTTTACAAACCTAGTTTGTAAAACGTTTGTTGGTATACATATATCTTAATGAAAATGCACACCAAATTCCTTAGATTGATGAGGAAACCCAACTTAGCCATACTGGATTAACTTGCTTTGTGTGCACAGGAAAATTCCAGCATAACTTAATTAATCACCAAACCTACTTGATCAAATTAAGAGTTAATGATTAAAAATTAATTTTTTAATCGCGGTTACGGTTAACTGTTTAGTCGCATTAAAATTAATCATGATTAACTGTAATCAGATTGAATTTAATCGACTTAACTAACTAATTAAAACATCAATCGATTAATGCCAACATTGATTTCACATACATATCACTATACCAAGTTTCAGTTCTCTCCCACAAATACTTCCAGAGATATGTATGTAATTCCAATTTGTGTGGGAGGGGCCTTGAGTTATCGGACTTACTTTCAGTCTAAGACCATCCTTCCGATATCCGTAGTAAGTGTACTAAATTTCGTTCTGATCGGAAAACCGGTTAAGGAAGTAGCCTATTTTTCAATCCAGGTCATAAACCATCTTTGAGCAAAATTTAATTTTCAAACAGGTGGCAGTTCTTAAAAAAGTAGCCTATATTCCGGTCTAGGTCATAAGCTATCTGTGTGCATACTTTCATGCAAATCAGTTCAGTCATTTCCACGTATTAATTTAATTAAACTTTCCAAATACGTGATAACTCTTAAAATAGTAGCCTGTTTCCCAACATAGGTCATAAGCTATCTGTGTGCATACTTTCATGCAAATCTGTTCAGTCGTTTCCGCGTATTAATTTAATTAAAACTTTTTTAACAGGTGGCAACTCTTCCAAAAAAATTAGCCTATTTTCCACTGTAGGTCATAAGCTATCTGCTTGCAAAATTTCATGCAAATCCGTTCAGACTTTTCCGCGTATTAATTTAATTAAACTTTTTTTAGCAGGTGGTAACTCTTAAAAAAAAGTAGCCTATTTTTCAGCCTAGCTCATAAGCTATCTGTGTGAAAACTTCGATGCAAATCAGTTCACTCATTTTCGCGTATTAATTAAATTAAACATTTCTAACAGGTGGCAACTCTTAAAAAAGTTGCCTATTAACCAATCTGGCCCATAAGCTATCCGCGTACAAAATTTCATGCAAATCCGTGCAGTCGTTTCCGCGTGATGATTTCCCAAACATCCAAACATACAAACTTTCACATTTATAATATTTATTAGATAGATAAACGAAAAAGACAGCGTTAGATAGCTTGTTTTAAGACCCTTCTACTGGTATCCACTTCAATGGTATGGAATGAGTAGTACGACCTCAGTGGTAGTTTAAAAAATAGCCTTTTTTCGCACTTCAAGCACTGGCCACACCCCAAAAGCCTACGAATCGAAACATCCTGGAAAAAAAGCTTCTTGGTTTTTTGGTACTTTAATTCCTGAAAGTTTGAAAAAAATTAAATGAAGGTACGTACAGACGCTACGCACATCGCAAAGCATGTAGTAGTGGAGACACGAACCAAAACTAATTTAGCTCTGTATCTTTCCAACTAGTAGCCGGAACTTTATATATAGGGTATCGTTGGAAAGGTTGTCGTGTGTACCCGCTTACCCCCCTAAACCGGCAAAAATATTTTTTGTTTCGCAACACTTTAGCCTAATTTTTAATTATCCGATTAATTGTTTATGAAGCTTGAATATATTTTCTGGACACACTTTGCCAGACATTTCCAACGATACCTCAAACCTTTTGATTGGTCGTCTGGATAAAAACTTCCAAATCTCGTGTATATATAAGCGAGTCATTTCAGCATGCTACTGTGGCTGCTTTCGTCTCTCGCGCGCACTGCCGTACGCTGTGATCATACAGTCACCAGAAGCATGAATGTGCAAATTTGCCAATTTTGAGTTATTGTGTTGTCTTGATTAACCTTTACATGTTCTATGTTATACCAAAACCCAGAATACCATGCGTACACGGAAACCACATATTTATTTCACAATGTCAATTACTAGAATGCAGAGTTAAGTCACGTAAAAAAATGTTCAAACCAAAATTTTCATTTTTACACATGCATGCTTTTGGCATGCGGGGAACCTTATGTACTTGCCGATTTGTATTGCAAAAATTATTTAAAAAGCAGACGTCACGGTTGCTCAGCAAACCGGTTAATCGTTTCTGCAATTATTTCACATTGATTCTCTAAAACAAATTTTCGATGTATGCTTAGGATGCATAAACCTAAAGCTAAATTTTATAAGAAACTAGCAGAGCACTCGACGTCGTTCGGGGTAAATAAAACCGTAGTACAATATTCAGTTCAGCATAAATTAAAGGAGACAAATTATTTTCTTTCTGTTTAAATTAAGGCATCCTTATCAACCAAACTTTTGGCTTTATCGTGCGTCAACTACTATATATTTTTCATCATTTTCTGTACTACAAATCCTGTTTCAATATTAATAGATAGAATTTTTAAATTGAAATTAGTCTACTACGGTACATTCCGTTTATTCGCTTAGCTGTTTTAGTATAGCTGCACTTTTCCGGTAGAATGCTTGTTTCGGAAGGAGATTTATTCATTACGGATGAACATTTTTCATTTAACAGCATCGCGGGACCAAAAAAAAACGATTTAGTCTTTTCGTTTCGAAATGGTCTAAAGACTGTAAGACACAGTTTTAAATATCCGAGTGATATACGTAATTGATGAATACATATGTATCCCCACAAACTCATATTTTACTCTAAACAACTCCCATATATATGTATGTCTGCATACCAAATTTCAAGTTCATGTGAATTATGGTTCCCAACTTATGGCTGATTAAAAATTCCACGCCTATGCTCCACGTTCCCTTTTATAAACTCATGTATACAAACCTTACTATAAGCACCTACTATGGATATGTATTCGTACCAAAGTTCGTCATATTTCAAAAACTCATTTATATATACCTTACTATAAGCACCTACCGTAGATACGTCTGCATACTAAGTTTCAATTGCATGTGACATATGATTCCGAAGTTATAGTTGATAAAAATTCCCACGACTATGGGATGTGCCACGGTTCCTTTTATAAAATCATTTATATATACCTTACTATAAGCGCCTACCATAGATATGCCCGCATACCAAATTTCAATTTCTTGGGACTTATGTTTCCGAAGTTATAGCTGATAAAAAGGTCCACGCCTTTGAGATGTGCCACGCCCCTTTTAACAAACTCATGTATATATAGCCTACTGTAATGCGATCAAGCATACATTGTTGCAACCCTACAAATCACCTTATATAAATTCGCCTAAGGTAATAGATTACATCTAAGAATTTACGATATTGAGGATGCAACCCTGTTGTATCTGAGAAAGCAGCTAACTTTAATTCTTTTAGTGAAAATAAAATTGGCAGTATTATTCCGCGTACATTCCAACCGAACAGTCGAGTTTTATTAAATTTACCCGGAGGTCCCACACTAGCGGCTGAAGTACACCCACATATTTGGGTAGGCCAAGGAGCGGCTCCGGAGCACTAAAGCTTCGTGCACACACACGTACACCAAAGTACCCCACAAGCGGGGGCGCTGTATCACAGCGGTACGTAGCAGCGTACAGTGGAGCACCAGGGCTCCGCGTGAATTGAGCAGCTACGCCTCCTCCACACAAACAATGTGGGATAGCTCACATTACATGGCGACCGTACACCAGCTTGCAAAAAGGGCGAGAAAAAAAGGGAAAAAACTAAAGCGACCATGAACAAAGTAAAAAAAAAAACCCCGATGATTGCAAAAAAAAAAAATTTAAAAAAAAAAAAAAAAAAATTTAACAAACAGATATACAAATAAAAATGTGAACTCTTTTTACAAAAAAAAATCAATTTAATTAAAAAAAAAAATTAAAAACATTTTATAAAGTTACTGGTGGTGGTAATCCAAAACTTAAAGAAACTGACAAACGACCAAAAATGTTTAGACTAACTAAACTAGTCTAAATCTCCAAAAATTAAATAACTGGTGGGGGAAAATTTACAAAAAAAAATGAATTAAAACAAAAAAAAAATATATTACAAAAAAAAAAAACTAAACTTAAAAAAAACATAAAAAACCACAGGAAAAAAATCAAAAAAATCGGCTGTACTAACGTTTTAAAATAAATTACAAAATTTAAAAACAAAAAAATCAAAAAATCGATAGTACCAAAGTTTGAAAGACAAATTAAATAATAAATGCGAGAAAGTGCAGAGGCTGGTGGCTAAAGTGGCTTTTTAAATAAAATAAAATCAGTGGCTGGTGGTACAGCAAACAAGTATACAAGTGCAAACTCAGTAAAACCTAATCAAGTTAAAAAATTTAAAGAACGCAAAACTGTAAAAATCATACAACAAACAAAAACACTTGTGACTTTTTAATGCGCCACCACCAAAAATATAACACCTAATGGCGCATAAAAACCACGCCACTTAACTTATAAAATCAAAATCATCAATACATGTTTTTCTTATAAATCAGGCTGTGCTATCAGATTACCACGTTTACAACTTTTTTTTCAAAAACAAAGATTAATTGCGATTGAATGCCATCTGTGAAAATTTTGCTGTGCCTATAGTTGCGTACAAAATCCAACATTTTTTGGCCATAATTTATATAAATCAACTTTTTTTTCAACATTTATGCCGGGTTTGTCAAATGCCAGATTTTGATACTGCATTTAAAGATTAATAACAACGCGAAAATGGCAACAGCTGAGCAAAAGAAATCATTTATAAGTTTATGCGCCTCGATTATAAGGGAAAATTATAGTGGTGACCCGCTATCACTTGCCTCTTATATTGATAAAATTACCCTTATTGAAGAATTGTCAGACGAAAGCCTCACTACAACATTTATTACATTTTTGAAATCCAAACTTGAAGGTAAATCTCGCGAGTCCCTACCAGCGCAAAGACGCTAGTTAGTCAAATTAAAGAAGCGCTGTCAAGCAAAATAAAACCAGATAACTCGAAAGTTGTCGCTGGTAAAATTGCAGCCTTGAAAGTGCGTAACAACAAATATTCAGATTTTGCGAAACAGGTATAGGAGCTCGCAGATGCTCTGGAGCGTTCGCTTATTATATGACACAAGCGAAAGCTCACGAGATGGCAGTCGAGCAAACAATAAATGTTTGTAGGCTCAACAGCCGTTCAGATATGGTACAGTCGATACTAGCATCGTCAACCTTCAGCGACTCGAAAGATGTTGTAGCGAAGATGATTGTGGAGCACGACAATGTAGTAAAAGAGCGGCAGGTGTTGGCTTTTAGGTCACGTCCCATACGAGCAACTAATTTTCGAGGAGGATATAGAGGCAGCAATAATTACAGATATCACAATAACAATTTCAGGTTTACGGCAATTCAAATAGGCACAGCGGCAATACTAGCTATCGAAACAACAATCAGAATAGGAATAATAGTTTCAGTAATAGACGAAATAACTACAATAATAGTAACAACAGTCAGGTTTCAAGTAGTAGAAATAACAATCATAAGCGTTCAAATATACGAAATTCTGCCAATGTTCGGACTTTAAACGCCGAGGCCCCTCAGGCGTGAACAGTGGGGGAGCTAGACTCTTACAAAGGAAAAATCCATTTACTGCCTAAATCCCAACTATTCCAATTTCATTGAAATAAATGGTAGTGATTCTCACAAGCAATGCACTTTTTTAGTAAACTCTCAAGCAGACATTTCCCTTATAAAACTTTCCAGCCTAACAAGCATATCCGCAATAAACAGCAATAACATTATTAATATCACGGGCGTAACAACAGAAACTGTCCAAACCTTGGGCACAATAAATACAAATTTGGTAGTAGCAGACATTTTCATTCCGCACACTCTTCACGTTGTAAATGACAAATGCATAATCAACTATGCAAACGACAGCAACCATTGGTTCGGGGACAGGAAGGATCAGCGTTTCAATTTTGCACGGTACTACTACCGACAGCTTAGTAATTCCACCAAGACGCGAAGACTTTTGGTTATTTAAATTGGGTAAATCCAAAAACCCCGTTTTTTTTAGACGCTCAGGAAGATTTAGTGGTGTTTTTACAACGAAATGTATCGTTGACACGGAAAACCCGATACTAAAACTAATAAACACTACTGACGAAGTAAAATACGTAAGACATTTCAATATTCAAACCGAAGACATAACAAACTTCAACGTTTATAAAATTAACGAAACCACATCTGATCCGAAACGCATAGAAGAACTAAAATCGATTTTAGAAAAAAAAGTACCCATTATGCTAAAAATAAATTGCTATTACATCTTTTAGCACTGATCGCGGATCTTTCCGTTGGAAGGTTTTGGCTTTTTGTCTCAATGTAGCACCTAACTCGTTTTCAAGAATGATGTCTATAGCATTTTCCGGTATTTCACCTAGTCAAGCCTTTATGTATGACGATGATGTAATAGTTATTGGATGCAGTGAGGCACACCATTTTAAAAATCTAGAACAAGTGTTTGAAACTTGCAGAAAATTCAACTTGCGACTTAACCCAAATAAATGTAATTTTCTACGATCTTAGGAACTCTCTTAGGACACAAGTGCTCAGTAAGAGGTCTACTGCCAGATGATACAAAAATAGAAGCCATTGAAAAGTACACAAAGCCATGCGATAAAGACGCAGTGCGAAGATTTGTGGCATTTGCAAACTATTATAGATGGTTTATACCTGACTTTGCTTCTCTGGCAGCACCCTTAAATCGTTTGAGCAGAAAAAATTTAGAATTTAATTGGGATAACTCCTGTGAGCAAGCTTTTGAAAACTTAAATCTTCTTTGATGTCTCCTAAACTTTTACAGCATCCTGACTTTAGCAAAGAATTCATAATTACAGTCGACGCATCTAAAACCGGATGCGGTGCAATTTTCAGCCAAAACCACAATGGCAACGACTTGTTTTGCTTCTAAAGCTTTCAATAAAGCAGAACAAAAAAAGGCAATTATCGAACTTGAACTTCTAGCAATATATTTCGCAATCAAGCAATTTCGACCATACGTTTATGGCACACACTTTACTGTAAAATCTGATCACCGACCATTAGTGTACCTTTTTAATATGAAAGACCCGTCGTCAAAACTCTCGCGAATAAGACTGGAACTTTCGGAACACAATTTTACAATACGATATATAAAAGGCAAAACAAACGTTGGTGCGGATACACTATCACGAATCACAATTGACGAACTTAAAGACACAACAAAACATATTTTAGCAGTAAAAACTAGATCGATGACAAAACAAAACGTAGAAATGTAACCACAGTACGAAGAAAATCACACAAATAACTCCACAGTACAATTTTACGACAAATTTTCTTACAATTTTTCAAAAAACATTCCACTGATAAAAACAAAAATTACTTACAATAAAAATGATGAAATTTCAAGTATTAACATATATGCGCATTTAAAACATAGAAAACTCGAGTTAATTAATTTTGAGGTTGTTAACAAAATAGCGAATTTAGATGAGCTAATTTTAAGGCTTCAACACCAAGCCGCCAATCACAATATT
>NW_023460314.1:3261-4712 GCF_013731165.1 Rhagoletis pomonella | reverse complement strand
AAATAGCTATCACTTCTACCATTTTTTCAAATTATTGTTGCTTTTCCGCAATAAAAATTTTCATTTAAAACGGCCTCGAGCTCAATATAAATTGTTGAATATAATTGTTATAAAGGTCAAAAAAATAACAACAACAGAAAAATATATTATAAATACTTATGAAATTTTTTTGTTTTTGTTTTTTTTCTCTTTTGAACTAGATTTCATATTGAAAATTTGTACATTTCTAATTATTGTCTTGTTTTTTGTACATTTTTTATTTTTGTAATAAATGAAAAATTAAAAGTAATTATACATACGTATATACATCTATAAGAAAACTTGTTTTATTTTATTTTATGGATTCTATTTTTGTGTACTGTTTTTTCTCTTTTCTTATTTTGTCGAAAATTGTTACGTTGACTCCGTCAATATTTGTTATGACGTATGGACCTTCATATATGTTTGTATGTTTATCGCGCGGTTCCTTTTGAACTAAGACCGTATCATTTAAATTAACTATTAACGGACGCGCGGTCTTGTTATATACCGTTTGGTTTCGAAATTTATGTTTGTTAATAAGTTCTTTTGCAAGCGCGTGTGATTTTTGCATTCTGTATTTGATTTCTTTCGAATAATTATCAATGTTATATATCGGATCAATTTTTACATTTTATAATTCGGTTGGTAAAATAGCTTTTCTACCGAATACTAATTCAAATGGTGAAAGTTTGTTATCAAATACAGAACTTGTAGTTGTATTGTGCAAAAATGTGAAATATTTCAAATAAACGTCACAATCGGACAAAGTTTTAATTAAACACACGCGTAAACATTCATTAAAGACACGGTGGTTTCGTTCAATAGTACCAACGGTTTCATGGTGATGTGCTGTCGAGAAATTGTGCTGGATTTCTAAAAGTTTGGTTAATTCGGAAAAAAGTTAATTTTTAAATTCGGTGCCCAAATCGGATTTTATAGTGTTCATAATGCCGTATGTTAAAACAGAGTTTTCAAAAATTGCAGAAGCTATTGTTTTTGCGGTTTTATCCGGTGTGGCTATTGTTACTAAATATTTGCTTAAGTCGCATGTAATAGTTACTGCGAACCTATTGCCATTAATGGACTCAGGCAAGGGTCCTATTGTGTCTATAACTACAACATCAAAGGGTTTGCAAGGTGTTGGGGTTAGTACTAAAATTTCTTTAGTTTTGGGTTTTACTTTATTTAATAAACATTTCTCACAGCTTTATACGAATTTAGAAATATCGCGTGTCATATTTTTCCAATAGTATTTTGTACGTAATTTCGTCGTTATGGGTCTTTATGGTAAATTGTCACGAGTTTAAGTTTCTTGTCGTTTTCAGTTATTGTTTCCACAGGGTCTGTTAGTATAATTTTTAAAGATTTTAAAACTTTGTTTCCGCTAATTTTTAAGTCTGTCATCGAAAATTGTTCAAAGAATGAATAAT
>NW_023460314.1:0-3161 GCF_013731165.1 Rhagoletis pomonella | reverse complement strand
ATGGTGAACGTAGGCATGTGCCTCGTGAGCTGAGGTAACACGATAGCATGTGTGTTTATCCGTTGCATGGTTTTGGGTGCAACCAATGTGAGTGGACAAAGCTTTGAGGATTTTAAAGCTTTTCACTGCAGATTTCCACAAGCCGCCCATGTGGGGGGCGCTGGGTGGTATATATTGCCAGTTGATGCCTTGAGGGGCATATTTTTTGACAATGTCTGCGGAACATTCGTTAAGGAATTTAACGAAGTCGCGTTCTGTTGCGCGCTGGGCGCCAATGAACGTTTTTCCATTGTCGCTCATCATTTTTGAGGGGAAGCCTCGTCTACCAACGAAGCGGGCGAATGCTGCTCGAAAAGCGTCGGTTGTAAGATCCGAGCATAGCTCGAGGTGCACTGCCTTTGTGGAAAAACAGACAAAAACTGCAACGTATCCCTTGATAAGGGTTGTAGATCTTAGCACCGATGCTTTAATTTGGAATGGCCCAGAAAAATCTACTCCCGTTGTGGAAAATGGGAGTGAGAAACTGCAGCGCTCAGGGGGTAGAGCGGCCATTATTTGGGTGCGTGTTTGTTGCTTGTAAAGCGTGCACACTTTGCATTGAAAGATGCATTTTTTAATGAGAGGTTTTAGCTTTGGTACGTAGTACTCTTGCCTTACCATTTGGAGCACTAATCGTGTTTCTGCGTGAAGAAGCAGCGAGTGTAAAAACTCCAAATATAGCTGGCAGAACCTCGATTCGGTAGGAAGAATTATTGGGTGCCTTTCATTATAGCTTAATGTGGAATGTGCTAATCGGCCATTAACCCGTAGAAGTCCGTCTTTGTCCAACGAAGGATTGAGAACAATAAGAGGACTTTTTTTGTTAAGTGGCTTTTTATCTTGCAAAGTGCTTTTTTCGTTCGGAAAATGGCGTGATTGCGCTGCGTTGATAAGATGAATTTTTGCATATTGAAATTCGTTATGTGTCAGATGTGGATAGGTGATTGTAGCTAACCCTTTTGATTTGTTGCGGGCATTGCTCCCGAAGCGGAACATGTACGCAGTCACGCGGAGTGCTCGAGAGAAAGAAGAAAAGCGATCAAGAAAATCGACCTCTTCTTCGAGCGCGTGATATACCTCCACCTTGCGCTTTTCTGGTGGAGATGCACTGCATGCCTTTGACCTTGGCCATGCATCCATGTGGCAAGAGAGCCATTTTGGTCCGTGCCACCAGAGTGGGGAATTTGCCAAGTCCTGCGGTTTGCAACCACGCCTGGATTGTCTTGGCTGGCAACATGGCGCCATGTACCGGTTGGAAGATATTCCCGGATTTGGGAGGTCCGATTGGATATATACGTCTTCCATGTACATGGTGGCTTTTCAAGCCAAGCTAGCACAATCTCTGAATCTGACCATAAGAATGTGTTGCACGATTTCAATTTGAGCTGTTTTCGAACAGTTGCGACCAGTTTTGCGAGTAAGACTGCACCACACAGCTCCAGGCGTGGCAAGCTTACCGTCTTCAATGGTGCGACTTTGCTTTTTGCAACCAAGAGAGTGGAATATCTTTGGTTGCTAGCATATACGCGGATGTAAATCGCAGCGCACTATGCTTTTTCCGAGGCATCACAAAACCCGTGGATTTGGGTATCTTGCCCCGGAGTGAAATTAACCCATCGAGGGATCTCGCAGATTTTCTGCGAACTGTTGCCATTTTTCCAAGGATATGGGTTTGGCACATTCGTCCCAATCAACGCCATCTAGCCAAAGTTCTTGAAGAAGAATCTTTGCTTGAATCATCACTGTCGATAGCCATCCTGCCTGGTCAAAAAGTTTTGCGACAGAAGATAAAATTTGTCGCTTTGTGACGGCATTCGATGTCGATGCAGGCAGAATGGTGTATGAAAATTTATCTGTGAGTGCGTTCCATTGTATACCAAGAGTTTTGGTTGTGGAAGCGCTCTCAAATTTCAAAAAGTTGGAGTCGAGAAGATCCTCCTTTGGAAATTTTTCTAAAATGGCCGGATGATTGGCCGTTAGTTTCTTGAGTATGAAACCAGCTTACTTAAGCGCTTTGATCACTTGAAAAAGTGATTCAGTGGCGTTGTCAATATCATGACTTCCGGATAGGATGTCATCCACATACGTTTCGGTTTTAAGTATTGTGGCAGCCAAGGGAAATGTCGCTATCGTATCATCTGCTAATTGATGCAGGGTACGGATACCGAGGTATGGTGCACAATTAACCCCGAACGTTACGGTTTTAAGATTATAATCGGTGACAGGAGAGTCAGCCGATGTGCGAAATAAGATTCGCTGAAAATCTTTATCGTCCTCATGGATGAGTATTTGACGATACATTTTTTCAATGTCGCCATTGAACACGAATCTGTGCATTCGCCACTGCAGAATGAGCAGCATGAGATCTGGCTGGAGTGTGGGACCAGTGTGCAACACGCCATTCAGGGAATTTCCTGAACCAGATGTTTTTGAGGCGTTGAATACCACGCGAATTTTGGTGGTTACCTTATCTGGTTTGACGACCGCATGATGTGGCAAGTAGAAAGAGAAGTATTTGCCATAGGAAATTATATCGCATGGTTTCGTGTGCTCCATATGACCGAAGTCGAGATACTCTTGCAACACATTATTGTACATTGTGGCTAAGTCTCCTTTTTTCTGAAGCGAAAAGCTGCTGAAGTGCAGCAGACCGAGAGTGGCCCAGAGACAGCTTTTTTGGAAATTCTTCCTTGAATGGAAGTCGCACAATGTATCGACCGTTTGGGGCACGAGTCGTTGTTGTTGCATACATATTTTCACATGCCTGATCTTCAGGGGAAATTTGTGGAGGTTGTGGAATCTCCTCCTCTTCCCAAAACTTTCTAAGCTGAGAGCTCAGAGTTGTATTCGAGCACTCTTCTACTTGTGTCGAGAATGACACCACATTTTCGGTTATTGGACCACTGAGAATCCAGCCAAATATTGTTTTTTGCGCAAGTATAGTGTCGCAAATCTTTTTTATACCTTCCAGCAGGATTTGTTGAAGTATATCGCTGGCGATTACCATATCAGTTTGAGCTGGTAAGTGACAGCTTGGGTCAGCAAGTTCAAGGATCTTGAATCGCTGCCAGTTTTCACGGCTAATGGTGAACGTAGGCATGTGCCTCGTGAGCTGAGGTAAC
>NW_023460313.1:0-38818 GCF_013731165.1 Rhagoletis pomonella | reverse complement strand
AAAAAAAAAAAACTGGAGGTTTTCCGTCCGGCCAAAATTAATATTTACTGAGGCAAACGTCAAATAAAAAAGAAGGTAAAACCAAAAGCTTTTTCGCCCCATATGAGCATTGCCAGCAAAGAGTTTTGCCAACTGGTATAATGCACCGGAAGAAAGAAAAGGGGGTTGTCAAGAAAAGAAAAAATGCAACGGCGAGAATAGGCAACCAAGGTCGGGAGGGCGATTAATGATGTGATGTGGAGCGTTGCAGAACACATTCTTTTTGTTACGCCACCCCACGGCCTGACGCAGCGGGTTGGGGACCTACGATCTGCGCTTGAGCTAGCCGAGGAGCTGCGTCTGGCAAGATGACTCTGGGGCATGGCACCTGTGGTAAGCAGGAGATAACAGTTTACAAGTTCCTTGCATAACATTATGCTATTGATACTGTAAATCTTAAGTTTACTTCGTAGTTTAGTTTTTATCAAAGAAAGCGTCGAAAGTTTGCGTTCTGCAGCCGCAGAGCTATGTAGTAATGAAATTATATTAAAAACAAAATTGGCGAGATGCATGACGCTATTTTCATTCATTCTATTTTTAATAGAATAATCTTTTTCTTAAAATATATCAATATCCAGATCGCTGGCTATTATATCAGGATCGCAATCTATGAGATGGGGAAACTTTAACAAAAGAGGTAAAATTGGTAAATCTTCATTAGAAACTACCTTAATGGTGTTATTATTTGGTCCAAAAACATCTCAGCTTTCGTTCCAACACAAATTTTAGATATTTTAATATGATTATTTTCATTTTTAAAATTAATATTAATATTGTTACTGATCGCATCTTTTTTAATAAAGTTACTCAAAATTAAGAGAATGTGGTTTGATAGTTGCACATAAGTATGGCAAACGAGAGCTTTCAGCTTGGAACTCTTCGTTAAGATTGTTAATTATGGGCAAAATATCCGATAGAAATAGAAAATAGCATTGGTTTCGCAACACATTCCTTCTGCCAGGTCTGCAGATCGCACACAGTTTACTTCATAAAAGCAGGAAATAAAATAAAGTTTTAAGCTATCCCATAACTCAACTATTCTTAACACAACGCTTTCTAGTGAAAGCCATCGTGTTTGAGACATGCCCAAGATTTTGTGGGGTTTTACCGAACTGTAGTCCTGAAATTCCTTCAGTTCATGTATCCTCTTTGGATTGTGGGAAAAGAAACTGTATATGTTGCGGCACAGTGTCTCAATGCTTTCGGCAATTTTTTACAAGCGTAGTTTGAGCAAAGGTGAAATGTGTACTTTATATAAAATATTTATTTATATAAAATAAATCGGTTTCTGCACTCAATAATGTTTTCAGCTCGCCCAAGTCTCCAGCCATAACATTGGCTCTATCAGTGGCCAAACCAAT
Source organism: Rhagoletis pomonella (assembly GCF_013731165.1). Taxonomy (NCBI): domain Eukaryota; kingdom Metazoa; phylum Arthropoda; class Insecta; order Diptera; family Tephritidae; genus Rhagoletis; species Rhagoletis pomonella. The sequence continues at coordinate 37,418 of NW_023460313.1, read as the reverse complement.
TAGGTTTCTTATTTTTAAAGGCAGGATGGGCAAATGTTTGAAAGGTGCAATTGGCAAATATTTATATGCAAAATTATGTTTGAAATATATATTTTTATAATTAAGAATTTAAAAACTTAATTCAACTATCCGTCCAAAATCTTACTTTGCCTACCAACCTACCAAATGAAAAAGGAGCGACCAAATTTGGTCGGAATACACCAATAGTGGCAAACTGATCCTGATTAAGATCTGGTTCAATTTATGATCCGTTCTTTTTGGTTTGTGTCCCTGATAATATGGCAGTACGGTTTGGTAGCACTGACAAATGAATGTATACACAAACATATATTCTGTCATTGATTCTTTTAACTTGTTTAAAATAAATTTCCTTTACGCAAAATATGTCTTTAAGTGAATATTATTTCGTTTACTTATTCTTTAGAACGTTCCTGATGATATGTTAACGTATATTTCAAACGCATTCTGTTTATTCTGGCTGTGAAGTGGGATTATCCGGAATGTATAAAGGAACGCAGCCATCCCTGCAAAAATCGTTGGACCACCCTGCAAAAATCGTTGGTCCATGTAGTCTATTTGTGGTATATTGGAGTACTTACAAAATTGTTCCTCTGTCATGCTGTAGCGGACAAACTCGTGTCTCTGCGCCAGCTTATTGTTTGTTAAGCACATTTGCATGTCTGGCTGTAGCTGAACGTGTAGAGATGCTCGCTGTTAGTTCTTAGCTCCCAGTATGTTCGGGTTCGAATGCCGTCAGAGGCAACATGTAATTTTTAATTTTTGTCTTGGTTTTTATTAATTTCGAAAAAGCATTTGAGAAGTGAAGAACAAAAGCGTGTACAAACGAAAAAATATAACAACAATCCCATTGTTAATATGTTGGAGTAGTTTTGTGCTACTCTGATGTAATGCAGGGATGGAGTATACGGTCCTGCCCTAGGACATCGCAATGTTAATTGGATGTTTTTTATATGAATTGTGGTTAATTTTGGAGTACTCCTTGGTCCTTTGGGAGTACTCTTTACACGCATGCATGGAGTAGTCGCGATTTTTGCAGGGTATCTGCCAAAAAGGTGTTTATGGAAACTGTTCTTTTTTATCATGGAAAATCCCATTCGCCCTTTTTAGTCATAAAATTCCGAAAAAGGGGCGAAATCAGTAAACTGGCAACACTGGTTCATAACATTCATGTACAGTGCTGCCAAGTCTTCGGCATGAGAAAACGTCCCTCTTGGTCTGGGAAAACGTCATTTCCTACCCAAAAACGTCTTTTTCAAATGTATGCACACAGAATTGTTCTTATTAAACTTTTATTGTATACAAAGGTACACAAGATATATGTAATATTAAAATATCATTTCGACAGAGCACATTAAAAATTCATTGTAAACTGGTTTGAGATCGTTAATATAAAAAAAATTGTATACATATGTACACTTGTGATCACCTGATTAAATCAATATTTTGATCGATTGTGGTTGTTTTTCTTTTGTTTATTTAATGTTTATTATTTTTCCATAAAAGCCTAGCTCATTATATAACAAACAAAATATAAATCCACATTTCTAACTTTGTGCAAAAATTATAAAAAATCTGCAAATCTGTTTGATAGCCCATTATTTTCCAGGGTAATAATGTCCAAGTTTTAAATTGCTAAAGAATCGCGTTGATTTTTAATATTTTTTTTTTCTCTTGTAGACATTTGGTTAGGTGGTCGGTTGTTGAAAATGCTAAATTCCGTTCTGCTAAGAAGTAACATAGCAATATTTCAGCCTTTTTTGCGGTCATGGCATTTTCAATGAAGTCTTAAAAGAGCCGCCTACTTTTTTCAGACTTTTTATGCTGCTACAGCTTTCTGGGTGCTTTTGCGAGCGTGCGTGTTGCAATAGATGAGCTCTTCCTGATTTGGCTTGTAATGTGCAATTGCAAACATTGCAATAAGCCTCGTAACCTCAAGTGTTTACAAAACCAGCCTTTGAGCGGGATCCTTACTCCAAGAATCAAAAAAAATGCGCGTACGCTTGGTTTGCATCGTATCAGTTATAATTACAAGATTTAGTAACAAAGAAAAATTACTGGGAAGTTAAAAAATGTAATTTTTTGCACAAAAAACGTCCGAACGTCAACAACATACAAAAAACGTCCAAATGACGTTAAAAAGATCTACCTGGCAACGCTGTTCATGTATACCAGCGATGCGCAGAGAGATTTTTCTAGAAAGCTTAAAAGAGCTTTGCCCGCGGGCAAGGCAGTGCTCATCAGTGATGTATATATACTATGCCACAACACAACGAACATCAAAAGAGCACATGTTTGCCGCTTTTGTATGTATTAGGCATTTAGCAAGAAACTGTCAGCTGGCCGTGTGGCCTAATGGATAAGGCGTCGGACTTCGGATCCGAAGATTGCAGGTTCGAGTCCTGTCACGGTCGCAAAAATTTAACTTTTGGAATTTTTTTTATATAACACATTATTTTATATTGCAACAATTACCTATTTGAAACAATTGAAGAAATTTTTTAAAATTAGGCATAAAAAAGATATCTAATGAAATAATGATTAATCAAATGCGTTCCAAGTTATGTGTTTTTATCTTGATTGCAATCATGAGTGCCCCATTTTTATTTAAAAATATATACATATATTTCTAAGCATGTAGCATAGATATCGATATTTTTCGTAACAAATTAATATGCTTTATTATTTGTGACATATGTATGTAGTTTCCCGTTAATTTTCAGGAATAGTTTATTAACAAGAGTGCTTAATAATAATAAAACATAAGGAATATCTATAAAAAAAAAAAACTTTTACTCAGAACGAGCTATAAATTGTGTTTTTCGAAATACTGTGAAAATTGGTTGCAAATATGTCACTTTGTGTGTTTATTGATGAGAAATCATCGAGTCTTTTGCACACAACTTATCCATTTGCTGATTATAAAATGAATTGAAGTTTATGCGATGCACTAGGTTTATAAAGCGATCCGATGGGTTATCTGATGCCACATCATTGATTTGTTTGAGGAGCCCAATTAATAATCCAGTAAATTCCAGATCAAAACGTTTTACCCGCTCTGAAAAGGTATCGTTCGGTGTTAAAGATGATTCCGACTTGAAAAAGAAAAAAATATTAAATTTCATAAATTAGATTTTGCAACTTATGTAAATCTATCTTTCCATAATTTAACAGGCAAAACAATAACAAATTGGGAAATTTTGGGACTATTTGTTCACATAAAATTCGCAATAAAGCTGAATATTTGGCCAACAAATTAGATATAAAATCGTTATTTACAAAATTGTACAAAACAGTATAAGCAAAATATTAGGAAATGTTTCACCTATAAGTGAATCCAAAAAAAAAAATACATGTACATGTAAGAATTTATGAACATTTTTGTTAATGAACATAAAAAATATTCATATGCGTGTGACGGCTAAGATAAAGTGTGTATTTATTTATACCTGCTTCTGACTCGAAGAATCAACCTCCGAATCAGAATTTTCCTCGTCGTTACTGTCGCAAACCATGGACTTGAGCTCAGCGTCAAGAAATAATCGTTGGGATTTCTTTTCGAAGCATAGGAACAGAAGATTACAAGGAAAAAATATGCACATGTACAAGAAAGAAAATAGTAATTAAGAAAATCAAGGCATATCTCGCAAAATAATGAAATTCATGAGGTCTGTTATGAAAAGTGCAGACAACTTGGAAATTTGTTACCATATTTCGTATAGAAACTTTTCGGAATAACATTTAACAACATGAGTTATACGTAAAGGAAGCATTCGTGACGTACTTACCTGTATGAACTCACAAAATTTCAAGCAAATATTGCACAGCTTGAAAATTGAACGATTTAGCAACGTTGTGTCCGTTAGCATGCAATTCTTTAAGCAGGAGTCCAGAAAGTCCTGATGAAATGAAAGGACTTCATCTACGTTTTCAACCTAGATTTAAAATGGGTATGTTTAAAAATAAACAAATTACCTCTTTTTGCATGTATGGGCATGTACTATGCACACCTAGATCTAAAGTGAGCTAACTCAAAATTCAGCGAGGGAAATTTAACTGCTTGTGGATCGTACAGATTCAACGCAATTAATAAACAGGTATATCGTAGTTTTTTAGTTAATTTATATAATCGCAAAGAAAAAAATATTTCCATTAATTGGATGTAAGTCCTATGAATTCATTTATGCAAAAAAAAATCGAAATTTTTTTTCAGTTGATCGCACTTTAGATCTAGGAGTGCGATATGAAAAGTGTCTAATCAAAATACGTTCTTTCGATTTTTGATAGTTTTTTAGTTTCTTTTTTATATTATCTTCGAGAGACGCCGCAGCGTAAAAACCACTTATCATGTTTAAAAAGTTGTATTTGAAAAAATGCAAATATTCTTTACCGGATCAAATCATATTTCCATTGATTGGTCATGAACATGAACAAATTTTCAACATTCTTGAAATGTTGAATAATTGAGCTGTCGTTTGTCGATTTTAAAAGGCCTAAATAAAAACAAGTTTTCTCTAACAAAAGTTTGTTCAAAATTACTATCAATAAATCCGTTGAGCAACAAAAGAAAATTAATTAAGGTGAAACCACTGAATAAAATAATAATATTTCTATATCTTTGGGGAATTTGTATGCTGCTACAACAACAACAACAACAACATTTCTATATTTCTACAAATCAAATAATACTATTTTAAATGAGAATTTATTCAAACTGTGATATTTCCATGACTACGCGACAAAATATGATATTGCAAAATAAAATTATTTTTTCTTGATTTACTTAATTCCTAAACAAATTTGCAAAGGTCATGGTTGCAGTAGATTGTTTAAGTAGTAAACATTCTTTTTTTTATAGTTTTATTAGACACTCTCATACATTACGTATTTATTTGTACCTTATTCATATTCTGTATAAAAATGTGCCAGTTAGGTTCGATAACTTCTATCATCATATAATATTCAAGATTTTGAACAGCATTCATCATACGTTGGCGCAATGTAAATGCTGAACGATAAAGCTCTGCAGCCTGTGGCGAAAACTTTTTGGCTATAGAGTTCTCCTTCCAAATTCTAAAATAATTCAAAAAGAATATTGCGAAAGAAATATTTAATATTAATCTAATTTTAAGTATACCCTTATGATATATTCGGTTTATTCCCTTAAACTCGAAAAAGCCTTGAAACTTTTGCTGAACTAGCAAAATTTATATTTCAAGATTTCCAGCTTTAAGGGAGCATTTACAATGTCTGTTTGGAGATGAGAACGTTTTTTTTTTTAATGTTGCCCTGTGTATAAATTCAACTTGGTGTGAAGTTTCGTGTTCCTAATGACATAAACAAGATATTTTCCTACTTCGAATCCAACTGAATCTTCATTCCAAGCTGATGTGTAAACACTTACGTTTTGAACTGATTCTCTTCAACTTACTTGCATAACTGTCGCTCAACATGTTTGCAATAGAATAACTGCCTAAAGAGCATTTGATATTTGGATATTGCTATGTGGTTCAGCACCAAAGAAACAGGCCATTTCACTTCGTATCTAAACGCAAAACATTCCAACCCATTTAAGTCCAGTCGGTCATGCAACTGCCAATACTCTGAAAGAAATTCCAAAAATAAATAAATAGTTTAGAAGTATCGTTTAACAAGTAGGGACATCACCTGTTATACACAAATTTTGGACTTAATTTAATAAAGACATTAAAGCAGAGATGCTCAACAAACTAACGTTGAACGAAATAAATCATCAATCGTTAACATCGAAACAAAATAAATCAACGAAAAGGTGTTGTTGTATGCCATTGCCAGCTCGCTATTAACACCTAGCACCTAAATGCATGCTATAACTTCAGCATTACGGATGGAATTTCTTTTCGTTAAAAACTAAAATAGAATTAGTTGTTTTTCTAGAGCCAAAATTTGGAATCTCTTATATAAGTTGATTTTTGGAACTTTACGGCCGGTTAAATAAAAAGTTTATCCTCCTAAAAGAAAACTTTGTTTTGCTTTTTATTTAACCGGCCGTAAAGCTCCAAAAATCAACATATATAACACAAGTAATTTTTAGCATAAAAAAACCGACTTAAAAATATATATAATAATAATAATAGATTGGCGCTTACACATATGTTAGTGTTTGGCCGAGCTTCTCCTCCGATTTGTGGTGTGCGCCTTGATGTTGTCACACAAAGCGGAGGGACCTACAGTTTTACGCCGACTCCGAACGGCGATTGTATTTTTATGAGAAGCTGTTTTTCATGGCAGAAATACACTCGGAGGTTTGCCATTGCCTGCCGAGGGACGACCGCTGTTAAGAAAAAACCTTTTTCTATATTTTTTGCGATGTTGCTTTGACCAGGGTTTGAACCCAGGTGCTGATGAGTGAAAGCGTGCACTGCTTACCACTACACCACATATATATATATATATATGTATATAAATTTCATGATCCAATGATCGGATCTAAACCAAATTAGTATGGGACCACCTCTGAGACACTACCTTTCTATTGCAAAAAGAATTATCGAAATCGGTTGACGTGATCCAAAGTTATGCGGTAACATACATAACATGAAAAAAAGTAATATTCCGACGAACTGATAACCTCCTCCTTTTTTGGAAGTCGGTTAAAAATAGAATTATTTTGATAATTACATAAACGATAAAAAACTGAATCGTTTCAACAGAAACGATTACTTTATTTTGGTAAACGCTAAAATTAACGTTACAATGCATCCTTGCATTAAGGCCTATCATTTAATTTGAAATTTAATTAATTATTTTTTTTTTTAATATATGTATGTATGTATAAATACTTCAACACACCTTCTTCATTATTCATGATTTTCGACATTTGTGTGACTAGGTCATATGTTAATAGTTCACAGTGTACATCGTCTTTATATGGATCATGTTTCGCAGATGACAAACGCAATGTGAGTCCCAGCAAGTTTTCCAATGTCATTGGTAACACTTTATCAACATTTTTTGTAAGCTCATCCTCACATGCATCCATAAATTGCGTGATAAAGTCACCTTGGTGTAATAATAAATACCGTTTAACTGACATTAGATGCCCCATCAAGTCATTTTCCTTAAGCAATACTTCTAGGAGATTCTTAGAAGCGAATCTATATGCATTCTGAATAACATTGATGTGATTTTGATTTGTGGGCGAAAACTGCAAATTCATTGATTGCGGTGGAGTGACTTTCTTGCCACACTGACGAATAACATTCAAGTACTTGCCAGTACGGAGTATTATATCCGAAACCTTTTCCAGAAAACATGGTATACGTTCACGACGTATTGTATAACTATAAAAGAATTGTATTAACAAATACACATGTATGTTTAGTGATTATTACATTTTATCATTTACCGTTTTTCCCAATAATCAGCTGAATAATGATCAGGCAACTCTTCGCGACGAATAACCTCATTGTCTTCGACTAAAAATTCTTGTTGTGGATCGCAAATTACTCCCTTTTGGACCCACAATTGCAATATTTCCATGTAAGGAACTGCCGCTAATTGCGTTAATTGAATGACAAATTTTTGTGATTCTTCGTCACCAGTCAGAGCGCTGATTTTATTAAATAGAAGCGTCAAGGCTTGGCCACCACGTAGCTCGTTCTGTTAGCACAAAAACATCAACTTTAACTTTAAACTATCTTCATTAGCTTTCATAAAACAACATTACCACCAAAATGTCCGAAACTGCACCTGCCAAGACTTCCATGGTATTTAGAGTGGGACGCACATAAAACAACATTTTATGGACCGTTAAGTTACCAGCATTTAATTCCGACTCTAACTGTGCTAACAGCAACTATATAAAAGTAAACAATATACATATGTATGCATAATGTATGTATAAAATTATATAGTATTTCATTTAGGAGAATAAAGCATTAGTGAAAACCAATATTTAGCTAAACCAGAAAATCTATTTACATAATAATCATGTATTATACTCCTCAGAGCTTCACTCAAAGCTTGTAGCACTTGCCCGCAATCTGAGAAGCTCGCATTTTGTATGAACTGCTCAACACACGTGTAGTATGATGCTAAAGGTAACATCTCCTGAGCGATATCTCTTAGTGAACTGTGGATCTGCTCGGATATCTTAAATTTAAGACCACCACTCTGCCCACTTTCTTCGGATGTTATGTATGAGCCACGCATACCTGTTAAACAGTATATAAGGTCGTACAGAAGCAACGTTTCTTGGCTGTTGATAGGTATCGCGCTGATATTGCTTTGTTGAAATTGAAGATTATCTACCGTCTGGAAGTCCCAAAGCGCATCATTACGTTGTTTGTTACATGTTGGAAAAAGCGACGAAGTTGGCGAATGTCCTCCTACAATATTCGTTATAGAATTATTTTGCGTTTGGCGTGTATGGCCTCCAGTAGCTGCCTGCACCACTCTCTCCTTGATCTAATAAAAATATTATACATTGAGCCGCATGAGGCAACTTGGTTGTAATAAATGTGTATGTAGATAGACACACCTCTGATACACTGTCTGGAGTGACAGTTTCAAACATTTTCTTACTTAATAATGGGGTTGAAGTAGATATGTCTTTCTTGCGCATTGACTGCATTATGTTTGACTCAGAATAGTGATTCAGAAAATTTAGCAAACAATAAAACGGGTCTTTTCTATAGATGCAAAAGAAAAACGGACCATGTTAACTGAAATAAAAATATACATACATAAATGGGTTCGAAACTTACTTTTCCAACAACTTGGCTACCTCCAATAGATGTTCCTCAGCCTTCGGTTGGTTTTTTGAAATTATTTCTAGAATTTTCAATAATTTGCGATTGGAGCGTTTCTCTTTTGTTGTACGAAATTCCCGCAAGACATCGTCCGCACTAAAAGTCGCACTGCAAAGGATATGGCCTTTTGAATATGCAAAATCATTTCAGAACTATTATGTGCATTTGAAAACCCGCTAATTTGTAAATAACAAAAAAAGCATTAATGCTACTACTGCCAGCAACAAAAATGTATGAAACATCTGCCACAAACAAAGCGCCGTAGTTCCTTACTTTGAATGCTGGATAAGCATTTTCAATGCTGCTCGCATAGGATCTTTAGAAGACTCCACATCCATTGTATGATTTCCTTCAGAGTACAGCTTTCTGTTTAAAATATTTGTTCATTAAAAAACAAATCTGGATAAATATATTTCAGCGTCATCCAAAAACATCCGGGCATTGAATCGAATATGCGGCATAAGGGCCCTGTCACACGATCAGTAATTATCACGATATTTCGATCGTGATCCATATTGAAGGATTGATGGATCGCGCACGAATGCATGAACGAAAGACACAAGCTCACGTAAGAACAAGAGAGTGAAAAAGTCCATGAACCAAAAAGACAAGATCAAGCGGGCTAGCCCGTTAGAATCGCATTTAGGAAAAAAGTTGAAAAGTTGAGTTTGTTTACATTTCTTCGTTGTTTACAATTTGGTGGTGGCTTTTTACTGCAATTTTCTTCATTTTCACTTGTGACAACGTGTGTACACATAAGATAAAGAATAATTTAACACAACGGCATGATTTATAGAAGAATTTGCATAATAAAAATGATTTTTCATGTGTTCAACAATTTCGCGGTTTTCTCCGTTCTCTTCGTTGTGTCTTTCGTTCATGGAAAAAGTCGATTTTTTTAGCGGGTTCTACGCCATCTTGTTTCACTGGAAGACGAGCGAAAAGTAAACAAAGCAAACAAACCAACGAAAACCAAAATTAGCCAAAATTATTGTCAGCCACTTTAAACGCACAATTTAGGTAAAATGATGCAACAAAATGTTTTAAAATGTGTTGTCATGTTGAATTAACTCTTCTTTACTTGAATAAAAGTGTAAAATAGTGGTGCTTGTGATGTAAACAAACGCTCAGCTGACGAACCCGCTTTCGCAAACTTTTTTCTCAAAACCAGTTACAAATACAACGTCGCGTTCTTACGTGATCTTGTATTTTTGTTCATGGCACGAATGCTACATGTTCAATATTTATCGCGTCAGTATTTGCATAATTTTTGTGCTGAATGCTTATTATGACGCAAGAAACTGTTTTTATTTTGTACGTATAATTTACAGATAATGCATTCCACATATATTTTAAAATTTCCAATGTTAATTAAAGTTTGTTTTGAAAGATTTTAAGCCCCGAGAGCGAAGGCACAGCCGATCTTCGCATTATGAGAGTAAAAGATGTACTGACGAAATGTATGGATCGCGTTTTGAAAGTGCTACACGTTCAATATTTATTGACGGTATTGCGATCCACGATCCAGATTTCAAAATTTTTAGAAGTTTTGCGATATGGATCACAATCCATCAATACTGCATCCTACACCGTCAAAAAATATCGCGATACTTGGATCACGTCAATAAATACTGACCGTGTGACAGGGCCCAATTAAAAACAACTAGGGAAAAATCGACACCATCAAGGCATGAACCAAAAAGACAAGATCACGCGGGCAGGAGACTAGCCCGTTAGAATCGCATTAAGGAAAAAAGTTGAACGATTTTGACATTAGCCGTTTATTTCCATTTCTTCGTTGTTTACAATTTGGTGGTGGCTTTTTACTGCAATTTTCTTCATTTTCGCTTGTGACAACGTGTGTACACATAAGATAAAGAATAATTTAACACAACGGCATGATTTTTAGAAGAATTTGCATAATAAAAATGATTTTTCATGCGTTCAACAATTTCGCGGTTTTCTCCGTTCTCTTCGTTGTTTACTTCTTACAGCAAAGATGGCGTCGAGATTTCGGCAGCTAGAAAATAACTTTTTTCGTTCTTTCCGTCCCGCGTGATCTTGTGTCTTTCGTTCATGCCATCAAGGTATTAAGCTCGTCGGCGATTTCAAGCATCCGTTGTTGGTTACCCCAGCCACCGAGGCAATCGGAGATCGTCGTGTCACACGTACTTGTTGTCGGCTCGTGTTGATGGAAAATCAAAAATTTTTGATTTTCCATCAACGCGACCGCTTGACAAGCGGTCTGTTTGATAGTGGCGCAAAGCGTTGACAAGCATTAGTGTGTTAGTTTGTTGTGATATGTAAAATGAGCAAGTTCGCGGAAGATAAAGCTTTTACGTTGCGGTTTATTGAAATTGCAAATGGTGTTGACGCTTTATGCTTGAGTGTCGCCGGGCAAGCTTCAAGCACCCGACATTCAACCCGACACTCACACATGTACTCGTTGCTGGGGTAACCAACAACGGATGCTTGAAATCGCCGACGAGCTTTACTCCAAGAATGATAGAATACAAGATTGCGCCGTCCTGGGCGTGACATTTGTGTACCACAAGTAAACAAAGAATAGAGCAAAAAGAAGAACGAGTTGAAACACCCAAAGCAGTTCACTTTACTGCGAAAAACGTGTTTTAATTTTGCTAAATGCGAAAATATTGCATTTTTCACCTAATCTGTTAGAGAACAGTGAACATTGTAGTGCACTCCATTGCTTTGCAATTGAGGCTGCTTCAGCAAACGTTTTAGTGCACTCCATTGCTTTGCAATTAATGCTGCTGCAGAAAACTGCGGGTCTGATTAGTTAACTAGCTAATGGAGGCTGCGTGGAGCAGAAACAAAATCATTGTGAGGAAATGCTTTTAGTGTAATAATAGAGAAACATTTCGGGAACGGCTTTGCCGTGCACTATGTACACAAAATGCAGCGATTCGTCCCAGCGCTACACTTGCATCTACACTTCTTGCATCTTGACGGTTGCCGCAATTTAACACACAGCACTTCATTGTATTAGTTTTTACGCAGTCTTCAACTCAAAAATTACTCACAAATTGCAAATTAACACGATTTAAACTGATTTTTCACTTATAATTCAAATATCTCTTTCGCTGATTTGTAAAGAAAGGTTTATTTACAAGTTACCACAACTGTCAAAATCGGCAAAACCAAAGTAGCGGTACCACTGACGGCGCCACCTTTGTTCGCTGCACCGTGGCTTTACTCAAATCAGTACTCATGAACGAAAGACACAAGCAGTGTTGCCATTTTAGTCGTTTTCCGGCTAGATTTAGCCGGTTACGATAGCAAACAGCCGGAGAAATTTCGATTTAGCCGGCAGCCGATTTGTTAGCCGTTTCGCAGAAAAAAATTAGCCGTTTTTAGCCGGTTTTGCTATTTGCCTTGTTTTCTTAAATTTCAAATATGTATATATGTTGCTGAGAGCTTATTTAAATTCCAAAAAACCGAATGCCAACTTGAATTAAAGGAACCAACACTGAAGTGACTAAAAATGAAAATAAAAGAGCACAAATTTCTATGTAAAGCAAAACTCTCTGGGAATCCTTCGAGACATCTGCCGGTCATATGACCGGTCATCTAAATGGGAGATCTGCCGTCTTTTGGCATCATATTTTACATCAGGATTCAAGGGATTTCTGAAAAATCTGACCAGTTCTTTGTGTAACTGTGATTTTGCACCCCTCGGTTGATGTTAACTTAAGGTCGTTGTTTTACTGCCTTAAAATTGAAGGGAAATTTTTACTGCGTTTTTTATGTGTATTGGTTTATATTTGAGTGTATTGAGAATCGGTCAGTCTGAAAAGGCCTTGTAGGCAGTGTTGCCGCGAAATTCCTTTTAAAAAAGGGCTAAAAAAAGTCGTTGTGGCTAAAAATGGTAGCTAAAATTGTTTACTTACATATACATATATAAGTATACACGCAAACATTTTTAATAAGTAATGGTATATAAAAACAAATGAACTCTGAAAAAAAAGCTAATATTTTATCCAGCCAAAAACCTTTTTGTATAAAAGGGAAAATATACGACACCAGCTTGCTGGTTCCACCAAGTGATTGTACCATCAGGCTCGAAGCATATAACTTACTACCATGCTGGTATAATATTTATTTCTTTACAAATGAGGTCGAGGAAAGATCGAAATGTTTAGAGCCGAAAGTTCATAATTTTTCTAGCATTTTGTTAAGCATAATTTTTTTTTTTAATTCACAACTGCAATATCGTGAACTTAATCTTCCACAAACACGGCTTTGACTCAGATAGTGCAAGAAATTTCCGCCAAAATACTTTTTACTTAGAAAATTGAGCTAATTTCACCACTCACGCCATCAGCATGCTGGCACAATCACACCACAAGAACATACACGGTCAATCGACTTGATGGGTCATTTAACAAAATTAGCATATTACGGGCCGTAAACTTATCTATTTTAAACTATAGTTAAACTATAGTGAATAGATAAGTTAACAGCCCTAACACTTTTACAGTATGTATGTATAAAATGTATAAAAGCGTAAGGAATATACAATACATATATGAACATATATATATCAGTCTTTCATGGTTTAAAAAATTCATCTTCAAAAAATTTCAATTTGTCAATTTCAAAAAATCATTCAACAAATTAAAAAAAAAAGAAACAAATTAAGCATATACAACTTTTCATGCCAAGTATGAATAAATTCTCTAAAGGGCTAAAAAAAGGGCTAGGGGCAATTTTAAATTTATGTGGCCAAAAAAAGTATGAGGTAGCTAAATCTAGCCACCAAAGGGCTACAACGGCAACACTGCTTGTAGGGAAGACAATAGGTTTGTTCGTCGAAAATCCAGGGAGAATTATCACTCAAAATATCAGATAGGAAGAAAAATGCTCCCAAACTCTCTCTCATGTAGAGAAACCCATGAGAAAAATATAGTAAGGTAGAACCGCTGAGAGTCAATTTTAAATTCTTGACGTTTCCAAACAATTTAATTTTTAAATTTACTCACAAACTCACACACACATTTTCATTTTCAATCTCAAGCAACAACAACAAAGTGTCCACAGTTGCATTTCAAACAAAAGAAATATGTATAGAATTTTTAAAATTCTTTCAGAGGGGCAAAAAAGAGGATCTACGTGTATATATCTTGTCACTCTGACTTTCTTCAACATACGTTTCAATTTCTTTGTCGGGTTTACTATATCGACTCTGGTTGAGATTGCATTCCGATTAAGAATACAGTTTTTTTGCCGAGTACCTTGCAAATCATTGGAATTAACTAAATTAATTAAGTAAACAAGTATTAACTTACATTTTTCATTTTAAAATCGCTCAAGTTTGTAAATTTTTAAATTTAACGAACTTGTTTATTCAAATTATCGTCGACAAAAAAGCCAACCATGTGCCACAATCATATGTTTTTCCTAATTGCAAATTCTTGCTGGCAAAACTTTTTCCGGCTCGAATTTGTAACTTCTCTCCAAGAAATAGTCTTTTTACTCGTGATTTATTTAAATGAAACATGTGAAATTTAGTTGAAATATTTTAGCCGTTTTTTAGCCGGTTTTATTTGCCAATTTAGCCGGTTCGTCCAAAAAGTTCTGGCAACACTGGACACAAGATCACGTAAGAAAAAGAGAGTGAAAAAAGTCGATTTTTTTAGCGGGTTCTACGCCATCTTGTTTCACTGGAAAACGAGCGAAAAGTAAACAAATCAAAGAAAACAACGAAAACCAAAATTAGCCAAAATTATTGTCAGCCACTTTAAACGCACAATTTAGGTAAAATGATGCAACAAAATGCTTTTAAATGTGTTGTCATGTTGAATTAACTATTCTTTACTTGAATAAAAGTGTAAAATAGTGGTGCTTGTGATGTAAACAAACGCTCAGCTGACGAACCCGCTTTCGCAAACTTTTTTCTCAAAACCAGTTACAAATACAACGTCGCGTTCTTACGTGATCTTGTCTTTTTGGTTCATGATCAGTACTTGTACTTGTATCAAACAAGGTATCGATACCTTCTCAGTATCCCTGCAAAAATCGTTGGACCATGTAGTCTATTTGTGGTAAATTGGAGTACGTACAAAAGTGTGCCTCTGTCATGCTGTAGCGAACCAACTCGTGTCTCTGCGCCAGCTTATTGTTTTTATCCGATCACTGCTCGGGTTTTAACGAAATGTGATTGAAGTTGATCATTTGAAAGCACATTTGCATGTCTGGCTGTAGCTGAACGTGTAGAAATGCTCGCTGTTAGTTCTTAGCTCCCAGCATGTTCGGGTTCGAATGCCGTCAGAGGCAACATGTAATTTTTAATTTTTGTCTTGGTTTTTATTAATTTCGAAAAAGCATTTGAGAAGTGAAGAACAAAAGCGTGTACAAACGAAAAAATATAACAACAATGCCATTGTTGGGATGGAGTATATGGTCCTGCCCTAGGACATCGCAATGTTAATTGGACCATATTTTTTATATGAATTGTGGTTAATTTTGGATTACTCTTTGGTCCTTAGGGAGTACTCTTTACATGCATGCATGGAGTAGTCGCGATTTTTGCAGGGATCATATAACTACGAATTTGCATATTTTTCAACATTATTGTATTATTTTTTTCACAAAAAATATGAGTTTTTACAGCATTATTTATCTATTAATATTTTGTCATAAAAAAATTTAAGACAACAATTATTTTGTATAGTATTTGATTTCAAAAACAATAGAATATGTTTTGACAAGATTAATAGATATCGTCGATGTTTTTGTAGAACCGCCCATCGCCCAATTGCAAAACCGCCTATCTTACGGCACTCAAATTTTACAGTAGAGCGAAAAAAACGGTTTATTCTTTGAAGGCATTGCCTTGATAGGCGGTTTTTCTCTAGCTATTATTTTACAAATCTGTTGTTTTAGTATCGATTTAACAATTTGTATGCATAAATCTCGATGCCTGGATTTCAGGGTTACCAAATCTCATTTTTGCCAACACGGCGATTTAGGCGGTTTTGCAACTGGTCGATGGGCGGTTTTGCAAAAACATCGACGATATAGTTTTTTCATATAAAATAAGTTTAAGAAAATAATTCCTTTTTGTTATATTTCGCAAAAACATTAACTTTTCCTAGTGTTTTCCTAATAAGTGGTTTCGAAACTTTGATGTAGTTATACCTGTTTTTGAGAAAAGCCTCTCGCAAAGGACAGATGACCCAACAACTTATGTATAGACGGGCTTGCTTATATAGCTGCGGAAATGTAGTCCGCATATCTTCCCATTCCTCTAATGAGTTGCTTTTCAAAGAAGAACTGAAGCATAATAACATACTTAGGGTTTACACCGGACAATATTGTCAAGACAATTATGTCAAAATGATGTGTTTTGTTGTAATATGAATTCGCCGTGTTTACAACAAACATATCATTTGGACATAATTGTCTTGACAATACTGTCTGGTGTAAACCCTAAGTTAGTTAGGGTTTGCACCAGACAATACTGTCATAACAAAAGCAATACATGCACACTTTTTCAACTAATAGGGGTCTTCATCAAAGGTGATAAACTTTTGATAAACTTGATAAAGTAATAAGTTTATCATTTTGATAAATGAACTGTCAAACTTTGTATGGAAATCTATTTAACCAATGTTTATCACTTTATCAAACGATTTTGGTGGATAAACGCATAAATTTCAGCAAAATTCTACTCTGACAAGTTGCCAGGTGGTAGATTTTGTTACGAACACAAAAAAAGAAAATTTGCACAACGGACGAGGTATGAATGAAACGTAACTAGCCAAATAAGTTGAATAATAAACAATTTTGTGCAATTGTTTACCAAGGTACGTCATGAAAGAAAGCGGATAAACTGATAAATTAAAGCAATTTATCCCTGGTAATTCCCTAGGGTGGGGTAACAACCACTAAAAAAGGTGCGGAAAAGTCGGGAGGGGTACCAAACGAAGCGTTTCGGCCCCCCCTAATAACAATCCGGAGGGGGGGGGGGGATAATATTATTAACCATTTAAAAGTTATGAATAAAAAACTTTTGTTAAATTTCGTTGTTTTCTATGGGCAATTACACCGACAAAGATTCACTAAATCACCTGTTCTCACTTTTTCAACACTATTAAAATATATAATTTAACTTATTTATTAAAGAAACACATAGTTTTATCAACCTAAGATAGATTATTTTGTTATTAAAAAGAAGTTGACAATCTTTGCGAGCTGAAACGCGAGATTCCAAAATAGCTATAGTGCTGCCACTGTATTAGTATTTCGTAATAATTCACTTTTCCTTATGAGATGTGTGCACTGTTCAATGCTTTTCGGTATCTTCTTTCGTTTAATATATATATAAATAATGAAAATTTTTAATAAAAAATCGCGCGATTTTTTATTAAAAATTTTCGTCTGCGGCGCTTTTTCCATAAAAATCAATATTTCGATAAATAATGAAAATTTTTAATAAAAAATCGCGCGATTTTTTATTACAAATTTTCGCTTGCGGGGCTTTTTCCATAAAAATCAATACTTCGATAAATAATGAAAATTTTTTAATTTGCATAAAAATCAATACTTCGATAAATAATGAAAATTTTTTATAAAAAATCGCGCGATGGTAAAGCGAAATTTGCTATTATATTTTGGTTACAATATCTTTAGATGAAAGTAAAAAGAAGAAGAAGAAGTGTATAGTGTAAATTGAGTATAATAGCGCAAAGAAATGTGAAATAAAGTGGCAATACCCACGATTTGAGGTTATAATAATTTTTTATTAACGAAATATATAAAATAAAAGTGAATAAATGATTTGGTTTGCATAAAAAATAACCGGAAACGTTTTAGTAGTGTTTTAAAAGTGGAAACTGGTGATTTAGTGCATTTGCTCATAGAAAACAACGAAATTTAACAAAAGTTTTTTGTTCATAACTTTTAAATGGTTAATAATATTATCTCCCCCTCCGGATTGTTATTAGGGGGGCCGAAACGCGTCGTTTGGAACCCCTCCCGACTTTTCCGCACCTGTTTTAGGGGTTATTACCCCACCCTAGAGAATTACCTTATCCCTTTATCACTTTATATGAAGACCCCTAATAAATTCATACATTTCCATACATTGCGTTTTTGACAACTAATACGTATTTCTTTATTGTCTTGACAGCTTTGTACACGCGCTGTAAGTTTTGCGCTTCTGATACAAGTACATTTTCTTCGATAATGGGAATCGTTGTAAAAAGTATCGAGTACAAAAGTACTTGGTAAATTGAGAAAAGTATCGAGTATGTACTTGGATGTACTGTATCGATTCATCCCTAAAAACAACAGAACGCCTTTTATTTTTACCTTCAGCGGGATAATTGTTACTATATACTATCTTTATTGCGATCAAATGTTTCAATATTTGCAGAGTCAGCGTGTAAATATTCAGTTACTTCAAGAATCCGCTTGTAATGAGATTGTTAATCTCTTGGAGCTCATTGATGGTCCCAAATTGCTGTTATTGGATGAAGAAATACTGGGCCCTCTTGGTTTGGTGGCCTCACCAAACCTGTTTTCTGAACGGAGTGTTAAATTACTAAAATTCGGTGTTGAAACACAGCTACCGCGCGATGCCTGTAATGTAATATACGTCGTTAGATCACAACTCTGCCTAATGGACATATTAGCCGATCATGTAAAAAAAAATCTAGATAAAAATCGGCAATTTCACATTTATTTTGTACCAAGAAGGTCCTGCTTGTGTATCAAACACTTGGAGAATTTAAAAGTTTATGATAATTTTACCCAAATAAAAGAATTGGAGTGGAATTTCCTGCCCGTAGACAATGACATTGTTTCAATGGAAATGTCTTTCGCTTTCCGAGATGTTGAAGTAGATGGTGATCCGACAGTCTTGTATCAGGCAGCTGTAGGCTTGGTACAATTACAACGTCTCTATGGACGTATACCAAAGATTTATGGGAAAGGCGCCAATTCGCAAAGGGTTTGGGAGCATGCAAAACAATTAGGCGCGGAGGAAAAGATTTGGAATGGCGATAAAGGGCTAATAGATCAAATTATACTTCTGGATCGCTCCATTGATATTCTTAGTGGTTTAGCTACTCAACTAACATATGAAGGATTAATCGATGAATTTTTCGGAATTAAAAATAACCAACTTTCATTACCTGCTGAACACTTTACCTCACGCGCAGAAGAACAAAGCCCAGCACAGCCTCAACTTGTATCCGGAAAAAAGACTATCTTTTTGAATTCAGGAGAAAAGTTATACGCCGAATTAAGAAATAAAAACTTTAATGAAGTTGGCAAAATTCTTTCTCGGAATGCGCGTGAAATTAGTTCCCAAATGAATACAAATGCGCAAGATGCATCTGTACAAGATATGAAACGCTTTGTAGACAAATTGCCGGCTTTGTTGGCACAAAAACAGTCTGTGGCAGTGCATACTTCGATAGCTGAATTAATCCGAAAAGAACTAGATGCGTTCGATTTTTCTGACGATCTTGCGGCCGAGCAAGAGTTTATGATGTGCGAAGACATAGATAAAGCCAGTGCCTATATTGAAGGCTTAATTGCAAAAAAAGCAGACATCCGGAGAGTTTTGCGTCTGTTGTCTATGCAATGCGCGGCCGCCTCGGGGTTCAAAGAGAAGGTCAATATTGAATAAGTAAGAAAAACCGTTGTTACAAAATAAATTCAAATTCTTCATTTAGGTTTTAAATTATTACAAACGCGAGTTGGTTCAGGTATATGGTCTTCATGTTCTGCTGAAAATAAGCAATCTGGAAAAGGCTGGTCTTCTTTACACTCAGTCGGAATCACGCTCTTACGCAGTGCTGCGCAAGGTAAATTTTAATCAAATCAAAATTCGGAATATGTAATACACCATCGCCTTCTTTCAGACTCTTAATTTAACAGTAGATGACGTTGTGGAAGTGGAGCCAAAAGATATAAGTTATGTACACAGCTTTTATGCACCTCTCACTGCTCGTATTATCGAACAGACTATAAAACCGTTAGGGTGGCAATCATTGAAAAGTCAAATAAATAATTTGCCAGGACCAACATTTGAAGACTTTCAAGCACAGTTAATATGTATTGGAGGTCGTCACAATTCCTCTACTCCAATCGAAGGTTCAGCTCTCAACATTCCTCGCGTCATTATGATATTTTTCATAGGTGGTTGTACATTTGCGGAAATAGCAGCGCTCAGATTTCTTTCGCAGCAGGAAGATAACAATGTTGAATTCGTTATAGCAACTACAAAAATTATAAATAAGCATACATTTATTGATTGTTTAATGTAATAAATCTGCAATTTACTACTTATGTATGACATACATATCGTCGTTTAAAGTACAAAAACCGCGTATCAACAAAATGCAAAGCCGCGTATCAAGATAATGCAAAACCGCGTATGTCGAGTTGCATAAATTATTTTCTAGAGAGGAAAAACACTCATATTTCAAAATGGTTCTCATTTTTGTAAAGCGATCGCATTTCTAGGATAATAAGGATTGAGCCAAGAGCTTGTGTGAGTAAACCCAATTTTTGGCAGCAAATGTCAGTTACTCCGTTTTACAGAATGACGATACGCGGTCGTCGTTTAAAGCACAAAACCGCGTATCAAAAAAATGCAAAACCACGTATCAAGATAATGCAAAACCGCGTATTTTAGGTTGCATAAATTATTTTCTAGAGAGTTCGTTTGCAGAACGACGATATACATACATATTATAACTACGGTGACCATAAATATGGATTCAAAATGAAGGACAATTTTTCAAAAATATGCCTACATATATTTACGTAGTATAAAAATATCAAGAGTATTTATGATTCTAAATTCTTAATACATTTTAAACTTTAAAAACGAATCACGTTTTCTTAATCGATAATAATCTTCTTCTACATGAATATTTATAAAAGTATAGTAAAACATATTATAATTACAATAGCTTGCACGAAAAGTGTAAATCTTTAAAAGATTATTTTATAGGCAAATTTTGAGTCGTCCAAAACGAAAACAATGCCCTTTTTTGTTTTTTGGTACTTTTCGCAGTTATTTGTCAAAAATCTACGTCATGAATCGATGTAAACGACGAGTTACAAAGGTATTTATGTGCCCTTTACAAAAATATATAATTTGTGCAGATTGCGCTTCATAGAATCTACATTTCTAATCCGCTTTTCATTGTCTTGGGATCAAAATTTACTGTAATAATATACATCATTTATCGAATTTTTAAACTAATGAAAAAAATAATCAAATAAAACTGCGTATTTGATTGAAACCCTTACTTTTTTCGATTTTGACGACAAAATGCAAATGGTCGCCTGTAGCACTAATAATTTTCATGCAAGTCGCCACAAGTTATATATTTTGGTAAGAGGCACATCAATACCCTTCGAGCTGTAAGTCGCTTACGTTGATTGGGAGATTTTATCATGAGATATTGAAGAAAAGCTACGAAAAGTACCAAAAAACACTTTTTTGAAAAAATCTATCCATTGTCCGATAATTTTAAAATAACGAATAAAATGCGGGACAAATGCAGGGCATTTGGAAAAAATCAGTACATTTTCAGGTTTTTTAGGTTTGAAAAAGTACGCAGGACCGACCTTTGAAAAACAGTACGGTCCTGCAAAAAACAGAACGGATAGTCACCGTAATTATAACGTATGATGATGTATAGACGGAAAAAAAATTGAATTGGTTACAAATGTTTTTGACCATCCACTGGAGGAAATTTCAGGAAAGTAAATTTTTTTTTGGTAAAAATTTTCCAATACGGAACCAGGCTTTCAAAAAAAATAAAAATGAGCGGGTGTAGAGCTGGTCGCCCTGATTCTAAATTTGCCCCTTCCGGAGGCTTTTAGTTTTTAAGTAATTTGCATTTAAAGTTGCTAAAAATGTTGAATTCAACCTAACCTCAGTATATCCAGTAAACAAACTTAGCTATTTTTTTTCACCAAGTTTGGTCCCCATAAAGGACTAGTGTTGCAAGCAACGCTTTTTCGGCAATTAGGGTGTTGTGCAGCTATTTAATGTGGTGAAAATTATTTAAGCACTGGTGAGATTTATTCACATAGAATTGGAGATAGGGCTGATAGATTTATTTTAAATAAATTGTGAATCTGCGAAAATATCTTTTCAGCAGATGAATATACTTTTTAACCTTTTTCCCGAAAATTTACATACAGGCTCGAAAATATGCGAGTAACATTAGGTTTGTATAGTAACTTCTCCAGTAAAACATTGCAGCGAGAGCGTAAAAGCAAAATAGAGCGTAAAATTGAGAAGAGAAAACTAGCAGAAGAGGTTATTGAACACAAAACTAGCAAAAACTTGCAAGAGAACAGTTGTTGCACTGCTTTGACAATCTGCTGTAAACATTTTACTATTTATAAATCAGTTTTAAACTCTTTGCTTTACACACAAGCACTTACACTGTCCAGTACATCATTAATATTATGATTTCCACTCATTTTACTTTTGTTTGTGCCAAGGCGAATCAATATAAGGTGATAGCAGGAGTACAAAAACAAAAATTTACATGTATTTTGTTTTTGCTTTGGCGGCATAAACTGTCAAAATCTGTAAGTGTGTGTAGAAATTCAAACAAAATTTTTCAATTTGATATCAGATATCAGAAGCCGTGCGGCGAAACACATACACAAAATCAACTGAGCTAGTAACACCACTTTTTATATATTCTTTTGACATTTATTAAAAATTTAATTTAATTTAAAAATTTCACTAGCAAGAATTTGCAGCTCTCTCGTGTTGTTACGCTCTCGATTCAGTGCTCTCTTGCAAATTTTTTGGGTTATCATACACTTTTCCAGTAAAAGTTTGCAGGTTCCAGTACAAATTAGTACTGACTATTGGTAACTATACAAACCTATTCAAATATCGTCGCCTGGATGGAAAATTGCCGGAAGCGTCATTTTGACAATTTGTGGTTTTTGGATATCTTCTTTAGTTTCCGACTAATTGACTAAAATGTTTTCGGTTATTTGGTACAAATTGCGTTAGTATTGCTGTCGTACTAAACTAATCAAAATCTTTCAAATAGAGTTATCTGTTCTTCTTTAGTTTCCGACATATTCAGTTTTATCATGAGTTTCATTTTCTAGAACCGGGTCACTTTTTACTTTTCGTTTGCGTGTATTCACTACAGGTGGATGAAAAAACTGTTGGCGAAATTTGGTTCGGGCGAAACTCACGATTAGGCGGATTAGTAAAAAGTATCGTTAATTTATAAAAATTTTTATCACATTTTGGCGTATATCATTGAAACTGACTGCAAATTTTTTGACAAATATCGTATTCGACAAAATTTTATTAAACTCCTAAATGGTTGACACTAAACTAAAAAAATAAAAAATTTAAGAATTTCATGAACTAGTACATAGCGTTCTCCGACACTTTGGAGAAAATCTGTAGTCTAGTTCCTGAGAAATTGCATTCCAAACTTCAATCGTGAGTTACCGAAAGTAACTTGTGACAATCTTTTATCCAGTGATCTACATAAATTATAATTGTCATTATTTTCGCAGTTGGAGTATATGCCAGACGAGTAACAGGTATATACATACAAGGATACCTAAATTAGCGCGTTGAACTTGTTTATTTATCTCTCTCCAACGCATTAATTCTATATACGTAGGTACCAACGCCTGACAAAGTTATGTCTAAATTTAATAATGGCTCTATGACAAAATATTCATGGAATGTATTCGTAGATTTTTATTTACTTCATTTCATACATTAGCATTGATGTTTTGTTTTTTCATACATTAGTATTGATGTTTTTTACTAAATACCAGGAATAAATATTTAATAAAAAACTATTTCACTTAAGCTTAACCAACTTTTAGTTGCTCGGAGCTAATTTTGGAAAATACGAAATATTTTCATAGACAGTAAATGCAACCCTGGGTGCATCATTAACGAGCTGAAAAACCAAACAAATAAAAAAATTCCATTTTTACAGTTTATGCCGCCAAAGCAAAAACAAAATATATGTAAATTTTTGTTTTGTACTCCTGCTATCACCTTATATTAATTCCCCTTGATCTGAACCAATATTCCCAAAAATTATAAAGCAAAACAAAAACCATTTTTTCCAATTTATGCACTGTTATTTTTATTATTGCAATACACTTTCGCAGCTCTTCAAACATTTTCCACATTATGCTTTTAGGGCTAGTAATTTCCGACCCCATTTGCTCGTTTTTTTTTTTTTCAATTCTGAATTTAGGCTAGGCTTCATGGGAACTTACTGTGGGTGCAAACAGACCACATTTTGTAAACGGAATTGTGACATTTAATTTTATTTTATAATGAAAAATGAATTTAATGTGCAATTTTTTAAGTTTACTAGATGTAAGACAACTTTTCATTTTCTTTATATATTGCATGCTTTAGTTTTAATTCTGATTAAGTTAAGTTGTAAAGATGAAAATAGGCCTCCTGGGCAACCGAGCACATTAAAAAAAATCGGTAACGCGCGTAAAAGCATACCTCACAAGTGGTGTGGAAAATGCAAGAACAAATATAAATGGAATAATTTTCGAAATTTATTAATATGAACGTTATTTAAGCTGCCTTTACACGGTCGATTTTTGTCGTTTAACCAAAATCTACCCGTGTAAATTGCAATTCAACCGTAAAATGATGAAGATGTGCCAAATTATATTGTCGACTTAAATACAAAACAACAATTTCTTTAAGTCATCTTGTGCAGCAATTTGTTGACCTTATCCTCACGGCTACTGAAATCACCAACCTCAACGTAGTGATTAGCCTTCTTCCGCCAGCCTCGGGTTGATGTGTTGAGCTTGAATAGCAACAGGAAGCTGGGGGCTTTCTTGAAGTGAAGTGAATCAACGCACTGAATTTCGTGCGCTTCGCGAAATTTGCGTTCGATCACAAAGCAGAGATTGGGACACGCTTGACCATTCCACGTTTGTACATTAATTCACAAACTGATTTAAGATTTGGATAACCCCATATAGGGGGTTCGGCATACGTAGCATATTAATAGTTGCCTTGCTCAATTTGATGAACACACCGTTTTAATGTGGCGAAGACAGAACTGTAAAACTACGCACTTTTTGTGCAACTTTGTTGATACCGCGGATGCGGATCACAAAAGCCAATTTGGATTTTCAGGCCCGTCGAATTGGCCGCATTTCTTTGCCACACAGCGCTACTCCATCTCACGGCGTCCATCACCGAGTTTTCTTGTTTGATATTTCTCAGCATGCACCAATTTACGGAGTGCAATCACAGCAGAGCGCTTTAGTTTACGTTTGATCAGGGTAGCAATTTGCTGACCTGCTCTTGCTGAACTGCAGCTTCGACTCGATGACAGGAGGCAGCTTCCTGGAAGGTTGCCTGTCCTTTGCTTGCGGTTTCTTACCGCCCGTGATGGTAGTCCTCTTAACTTGTTACTTAGCACGTTGAAAAGGCGAAAAAAAGTTCGCCAAATGTTTGGAGCACATCGTAAATGAGCCACTCGATTTATAACATTTCTATAAACAATTTTATTAAATACTTTTTATACATAGATATGCTGCAACCATGCACTTACTTTCCCAAATTCCATCCTGCTTATCGGCATAATTTTCCAAATATGCCTGCTACTTCATTACTAATTACTCAATTTTCGCCTTCTTTGTTGGCTCGACATATCCTAAAAAGACATAAATGTACATTAAACAATAGGAATCGCAAAAATTAGCAAATAAAATACTCGCTTTGTTTTGATTTGTTGTCAAATTTCTGAGAAATGTGAATTCACCACGATGAGATACAGAAAGAACAAGGACCAGGGATGTAATTTTAAGTAAACTATTATTCAGGGGCAAGGCGCAGAGCGTTCGGGGCAGCAATATTAATTTGTATCAAATATAACATTAAACGGTGGTTCTAATACATTTTTTGATATTATTAACCAGAGTACATACATTATATGGTATTTCTTTCAAAAATTAATGTACTATATGAACTTTTTTTTCAAATATTTCTTAAGTTTCTTTCATGAGTGCTGAAAAGCAACCATGCGTGTAAGAAATTGTGTGCTACCTAAAATTTCATCTCTGGAAACTTTATCCCCATAAAGGACTTCACCACAGTTTTTTTTACTGGATATACTGAGACCTAACTTTTTGCTTTGCAGACCAACTGAACTGAAATATCGGTGCTGCCACACATAAAAAAAAATGCAAACAAAATAACATTGAAGACGGGAAACAATAAAAACGCACATAATGCTTGAAATACAATACCGGCGAACGGCAAACTTCGCCGATTTGGGCGATGCTGTCGTTCACCGTTCGCTCAGCTATTTCGCCTACTTAAACAGAATTAGAGCGGTAGCGAAAACAGCTGATCCCATTTGGTTCGCATTTCGCTTTGGCTGTGTTCAATTTCATATGCTTGCGGGTGTTCTAATTTTAAAAGCGCGAATTTCGCTGTGGTGAGTTCGCCGTTCGCCGGCATTGTATTTCAGCTATAATACGGTTTTTCTTTCATTATATATCGATTAACGATAATGATTAAAAAAAAAAGCGCCGCAATCTAAAATCGCGCAATTATTTATTAAAAATTTTAATGATTTATCAAAGTATAAATTTTTTTGAAAAAAGCGGTGCAGGCGAAAATTTGTAATAATAAATCGCGCGATGTTATCCCCCTACTGTGGAATCTCGTGCTAAACGAATTCCTGCTCCGTACAGCGAAAGCCCCTAAGGTCGTTGCTTATGCGGATGACTTAGGCCCCTATTATGAGTTGCATTCGATTTTCGATCTTCGCTGGCTATCGAAGATCGAAAGTGAAATTCGTATTATGAGCTATGCAAGCGTGTCGAAATTTTCGTTGAGTATCGAATTTTCTGTCGAACAGAAGAGCGAAGAGTTAGAAAATTGTGAAAAATTTATGATTTTGCATTTGTTTTCTTACTTTTTGGCGGCTAGACACAAATTCTAAACAATTTTTATTAATTTCATGCAATTCCAACGTCGTGAATACAAAACGCAAGCTCGAATGTCTGGTTTTACTTATGAAAGGAAATGCCAATACGCTGTTGGCACGATCTCTGAGAACAAAATCATAGATCTGGTTATAGTTTTAATATATTTTAAATAGATTTGGATCGCAAAATTTCTTAAATATATAGTGTCAAAATATATTCGAAAGACTGCACTTAAACTCTCTTAAACGTTATCTGCTCTTGGCCAGTTTTCTAAGCTTCATCCTCTGACGAATCGTTCAACCAGAACTCCGTTGTACTAATTAAAATTTTTTTTCCACGTTTTCATAAACTCGATTTCTTTTTATTTCTTTTTAATTTGCACAAATTTACATATGTACATATGTATAAGCACACTATTTAGTTTGCTAGATTTGTAAACAATGCTTCTCGGCGGTGAAAAATATACTATTGTGAACAACCTAAACGAGCGAAATTCACAATAGCGCTATTCTTCATTGAATGAGCGCCATATTACCAAATGAAAATTCGTTCGATCAGCACTTTCGATCACAGTCGAAGATCGAATGCAACTCATAATAGGGGCCTTAGTCCTTCTGGTCGTGGGAAAAATCCTATCCACGGTCAGCGAGATTCTACAATCTGCAATTAACCATCTGGCAGGGTGGGCAGAAAGAAACGGTCAAGGGGTCAATCCCACTAAAACCGAACTTGTTCTCTTCACCAAGCGACACCAAATCCCATCTACTCAACTTGCAAAAGGTGCAACGACAAGCATGCTTATGCACAACGGGGGCTATTTATTCAACGCCCCAGGCATCGCTAGAGACCCTGCTGGCAAGGTTGGTTGGTTGATTGACTTAGCTCAAACTTAGCATGTGAAATAGTGGAAATAAGCAACAAGAATTAACAATGCGAACTTAGCACGGTGCGTAGGCAACTGGCTGAGTCAGTGGGATCGTCGGTTCGAATCCTGCTGAAAGAAGTCTGATGAGGAAATGTGGTGATTTCCGAAATAGCTATCACTTCTACCATTTTTTTCAAATTATTGTTGCTTTTCCGCAATAAATTTTCATTAAAAAAACGGCCTCGAGCTCAATAAAAATTGTTGAATATAATTGTTATAAGGCCATAAAATAACAAAAACAAATAACTTAAGGACGAGCACACCTAAAAAAAGTTAAACATTCTAATAATATTAATAATATTAAATATTAACAAAAACCAACAAAACCAACAACCACATGATCAAGTGAATTGCAGCGGAATAGCTGCGCTTGATTGTTGTTAGCTTAGCATGTGAAATAGTGGAAATAAGCAACAAGAATTCAAGCTCCGAACACTTTGACGACAGCGAGCGACAAGCAGCATCTGTCAAATTTTAAATGCACACGTTCTTACGGACACAATTATTTTGACGACAGCACGACATCTTGGCTGCAGGACTGCAATTGTCGACGTCGCCAAATTAAATCTATTTCTAATTTTGCCGGCGACAATGAGTAGATGTAGTGCTGCAAAATTAAATTGTCGCAAAATTAATCACATATTCTTGATTGTTCATGTTTTTCTTATTTACTTAAATAAAAATACACAATTTGTGAAATAAATATACCAAAATGTCAAACTTTAAAATCAGCTGTTTGCTATGTCGCTGAGGTCTTCAAAATGTTTAAGAAGCTGGCTTCAAGGCGACATTTGTCGACAAAATGATGTCGCTGTCGTTACGTCGTGAAGTTGCTGTCGTCAAAGTGTTCCGAGCTTAACAAGGCGAACTTAGCACAGTGCGTAGGCATCTGGCTGAGTCAGTGGGATCGTCGGCTCGAATCCTACTGAAAGAAGTCTACCTAGGACTGGGAACTTCATCCGGATTTTTCTACTATCCGGATAAACCGAATATTCGAATATCCGGATACCTAAATGAAAAATCCGGTTACTCTGGAAGCTAAGATAATGGCAGCGTTTCATCATACATTGCGGATAATCCCATTTCACAGCCGGAATAAACAGAATGCGTTTGAAATATACGTTAACATATCATCAGGAACGTTCTAAAGAATAAGTAAACAAAAAAGTTTATTCCAAACGTTCAGAATGAATAAAGAAATACAGCCAATATTCGGCTATCCGAATATCCGGATTTTTCGTTATCAAAACGATATTTTCATTTCCCAATACCTGGCGCTCATAAATGTGTGGTAACAAGTTTTCTATTTCTACGCACAAAATTGTTTGTATAAATTTTAAAATTTCCAAAATTCTACTTTATAATTTCAAAGGCTTCTACAAACGAATTAAAAAGTTCAACAAACAAATATATGCGTATAGAAAACTTGCTACTTCATATGCATGAGCGCCTGGTATTGGGAAATTAAAGTATCGTTTCGTAAAAAGGAAAAATAAAATAAAATTGACCGCGAGAGTTTTTTCATGGCTTTAAAATATCATGGACGGAATAATGAAAGCTGTTACGATACTTTTGGTCGTGGTGAATGCTTTACCAAATTGTAGCATTTCTAAAATTGATGACAAGAGCTAATTCACTCTATCGTGTGCATAATTGAATTCACGAATATTATTAATCAGTTTGTTGATTTTTTTTGGATATCTGAAAATACGAATATTAACCGGATCTTCGTAAATCCGGATATCCGAATACTTGCACAAGCGAATATTAACCGGATATCCATACTATCCGGATTTTATTCGTGTCAACGGATAATGCGCATGGATATCCGGATATTCGAATGTGCGGATAGTCCCAGCCCTACTTCTACCATTTTTTCAAATTATTATTGCTTTTCCACAATAACTTTCATTAAAAAAACGGTCTCGAGCTCAAAAATTGTTGAATATAATTGTTATAAGGCCATAAAATAACAAAAACAGTTTTTTTATAAAAACTAACCAGAGATAATTTCTATTAAAAAAAATGGAAGGATTGTAAAGGTACATTATTTAGCTTAGTTTAGGAATTTTTAAAGAAAAGAAAAACTCCCGTGATTCCCAGACTTTCGCATATACATATGTATATGTGCCTTAAAACCACTTCTTTTTTTGTCGCGTACGTTATCACCTTGTTTTGAACGGATATTTGCCACACCAAAGTTTCGAGGCTGCTTATCTCTTTCTCAAACATAGTACCATAAAATACATGTTAGTGCATCGATTTAGTTGTCACTTTTTTACTATTATTAAAAATAATGCGGATTATATTACACTACGATATGAATCCTTACCTTATTTTCAAGACTGAATTTAATTGTTTTGAAATATTTGTTATCCTCCATCTAAGTTAATTATTTGTAATCTCTTCAATAACACCAATGCTTTCCCATAGAGACAAACCTTTGGTTTTAAATTTTCGTATCTAAGCAGAACTGGAATTGAAGTTAAGAGTTAAAAACAAAAAAACAAAATCGGTTTTTATGTTATTACTAGCAGTCCTTGCGAACTTCGTCCCGCCCAAAATTCACTTTTTATTTAAACATTTGGGCTAACGTTTTTACCAACAATCACGCTCACATTTGGTTTTGTGGTCGTCGGAAGGCATATCCTCCATTGCCGTCTTAAATAACCTAATGAAAGCGTTATGTCCGTGTAGAAGTGGCGACAATTATGTGGTCCGATGGTGAATCGTCCTTGTATCTGTATAGTACAATTTGTGGCCATTTCAAAATGGGGGAGAATCATTAGTCCACAGAAATCCAATATACATACTTATTTCAGACGAAATACCTTAGAAGTGTTACAATTTTATTTGTAGGCACTTATCAATAATTGTTTTTATTCTGTTTAGTCGCCGTAAATCAAGGACCGCAATCGTTCTGGTGATTGATTTAACGGTGGTAATTTAACTTTGATCCTTGGTGTCTCCGATTGACTTCAATTAACGATTTTTACCAATAACTCGACTCCTGCCCCACCTTGCAGCTCTTTTTGTGCAATAGTAGATATTGCCCCTACCTTAACCAATATATTTATATCTATACGTCTTGTCACATTAGCTCGCTCCCCAAAGGGTTATTGGATATAAATATCTGGACGAATAAAGAACCAAAATGGTTGCTTGATAGCCTATTTATTCAACTTTAATGTATAGTGCTCTTGACGCACTGGCGAACTTACCGTCACTTTGTGCCATCATACGTGGGGAAGCACTAAATGCCACCTGAAGACTAAAAAGAAACGGATGTTGGTATAACACTAAGTGAGGCGATGCGGAAATTGCCGGCGGCAAATATTTGAGCACTTGTCCTTTGTTGAAGAGATTCTACAGAGAGAGAGTTCCCTGAGAGGAATGCTGGTTTAATTCCAGCACTGAGTCCGCACTCGTACATTGTCGAATCTTACCTGATGGCTCCAAAACTGACTCAGGGTCAGGATCTGGAGTATTTTTTCGAAGTTAATGGGGATAAGCTTCACTTTTTCTTTTTGGGAATATGCTTCGGTCTTCCAGTCTGAGGTATTTGCAATCCCCAAAGCCATAGACTACGTGGTGAAAAATAGGTGGAGGGGAAGGCCAAGCTGCCGTTAAGGTATTGGCCAGCCCTCTATCTAAGTACTTCCAAACTAGTTCGGCAATGCAAGTCTCGACTAAATTATGTTGGTAAAGATAACGAGCTTGCTTTACTCTGGATGCCGGGCAACTCGGGAGTGCCTGGAAATGAGACATCTGACCCTTTGGCCACAGTTGGCTTATACCAGGCATTCCTCTATCCGCAACCAGTTATAGCACTCCCCACTTCGGCCATCGAAGCCACCATCAGAAACTGGGTGGATACTTCGCTCAACAATGACTGGGAGCCATCGAGTGGATGCAGGTGGGCAAAACTCATGTTGCCTTCAATCTCAGAAGGTCTCTCTAGTTTTTTCCTCCCACTGAGAAGACGGGACTGCTCATTTCACGTGGCACAAACACCTGACTGTGATACGCGTAAATGACAACTCCATTTGCCCATCCTGCTTTGAAGAGGATGAGACGGTGGAACACTTATTGAGCTTCTTGCTTGCTTGTTTGTTTATCATCGATTTATCTAGATTCGGTCTTTTGTGTTTTGTCAGTTTCTGAATTTGAAGTTTGGCGTAAAAAGCTTTGCAGTTTTGTTGTTTCAAGTTTTGTGTTTTAAAAATGCGGGTGAAGAATATTTTTCGCATCACTTTAAAACTCGGAGCGATAAAAATAAAAATGATGCCATCAACACAAATAAACTATTTGACAAATACATCACATGTAAATTCACGAGGGAGCCGAACATGTGAGGAGTTTATTTATTGCTCTTAAAAAATATAACTCCTCAAAGCGAGATAGTTCTTTCATGACTTTACGAGCTCTGTTTTTTAAAACTTGCAAGTATGTAATAACATTATTTTAATAAATACAGCACAAGAAAATATTTTATTTTTATATTTGCCACTCCGAATTTAGTTTTGGAACTCACTCGCGATGCAAATTTACATCGTTAGATTTAGTCTTCAGATTTTTTGATGAGCTTTGAGAATATGTTAGAAATGAGCATCAGATCCATCAGATCAGGTCCACCGAAACCAGTAAAGTTTTGAAAGGGGTCTACGAGAAAAATAAGTTTAAGAAACTCTGGTATACTATGTTATATACCTCTGCAATTTTGTAAGATAAACTAAAAATGTATACATTATTTTAAGCTGTAATTACTTAAGAAGTAAACGTCTTGGCTGTTCACCAAACCGGTCTATAGTTTTATCAATAATCTCAGATTGAATAGAAGACACAAACGTAAAGACAAAGTAATAAACAATTGAACTATGAATTGAATTATCAGTTTACCATTCAATCCATTTTCATTGTCGACTACAGCCAGGTTTGTACCCTTCTTAATTATTTTTATTCTTAGCGAGAATAACTTGAAACAGAACCGGATAATCCACATATTCACATTTTTCATTATGAAAATTTACAAATTATATTGCTAGCATTGAGCGTATGATTTTATATATAGTATATATATAGTTTATATATAGTTTATACATAGGAAAAAAACTTGAAAGTTTGGGGGCCCAAAATTATCGAGATAGCATTTCCTGGTACAATTTTTGAATATATGGGAAATAATTTGGAATTTAGGGGGGGCCCTGCCCCTATCTGGCTACGCCCATGATCGTATTGCATGAGTCGGTATGTTTTCCTACTTAAAAATGAGCCGTATCGGGGAAAACGGGCAGACGCTACATGCAACTTTTACATGTAAATTTTACATCGCTTGCTGCTTATTCAATTCGCCGGTTACCACAAAGCTTACACCAATCACTTTCAGGGAAAAATTTTTGGTTACTTTTTAAATTTAATATTTTTTATCTAAACCGCTCCTGGAATGACTTGACAGTTGTATTGTGGAACGATTTTCCGTCATCCCTTGTCAAATTTGGTTTGGTGACAAACCGGTTTCGGCGTTGTGCCATCTTCAGTGTCATTTTTCGTTCGGAAACACAAACAACCAAAAAGGACTTGACAGTTCTTTGTTTGTAGTAGTTCACAAATATATACATATATATTTGTGTTCGTATTTAACAGTAGCTTATGTCGAAAGGCTGGCTTTAGTATAATGCGGCATTAACAGCATACGATTGCGAATGACTCACTGGCGCCGAGCCGATGAAGAACTTTAGCAAATAAACGTGCAGAAATAGTTTCGATGCTAAGATAAAGGCAAAAATGAAGACCAAGTTAAATTTAAACACTTTACTTATATTTATATATAAGGGCAAAGGTGAAGGGGAATATGTAGATGAAGAAAATGATGAACATAGAAGTAAAAACAAAGATGAGGATGAGGATACCGATAAAAGTAAAGATGAAGATAGGGGACAGTCGGGTCTACGTAACCGGAACGACCCAGATAGATATATATCTGGCCAAGGACTGCCACCACTCCAGCAACACTCCCCAAAATCTCTTTGGGGAATTTGTATGCTGTTACAACAACAACATAGGGGAAAAAAGAGTAAAATAAGGGTAATTAAAGAGGAAAGGATATAGGGAGAGATACAGAGACTCAATCTGTGAACTATTTTGCGATTTTCGGGATTCTCGGGACTTATCGATAAAATAATCGATATTTTTATCGGTGTTGTTATCGATGTTTTTATCAATTTAGTTATCGAAATTTTTATCGATATTGTTATCAATCTTGCTATCGATATTTTCGGAGCTTATCGATATTATAATCGATATTTTTATCGATTTTGTAATCGATATTTTTAGCTATTTTGCTAGCGATATTTTTTTCGATTTTTTATCGATATTTTCAACTATTTTGTTATCAATATTTATCGATTTTGTTATCGATATTTATATCGATATTTATCGATTTTGTTATCGGCATTTATCGATTTGGTTATCGATATTTATCGATTTGGTTATCGATATTAATCGGTATTGTTATTGATATTTATCGATTTTGTTATAGACATTTATTGATTTTGTTATCGATATTTATCGATTTTTTTATCGATATTAATCGATTTTGTTATCGTTATTTTTTATCGATTTTCTAATCAATTTTGCTACAAATATTGTAGATTTTGCTATCGAAATTTTTATCGAATTTGTCATCGATTTTGTTAACGGTATTTTGTTGGATGTTACTATCGATTTTGTTGTCGATAGAGTATAAAGATATAAATGAAGATAAAGGAAAACAGAATAACATAAATGTTATTGGCAGAACGAACAGAGGTAAAGGTAGGGATCTAGATAGAAAAAATACAAAAATATAACCTTAAGCAAAAGCAGATGTATGTGCATATGTACATATGTATATTAGTTATGAGACAAAACAGATATGTAACGTAAGTTTCACTTCTCCAGTGTGGCCCAGGCGCACTTAATTTTTTTTTGTTACTGACAAATTTAAACCCTTTCATATATTTTTCCATATAAAAACTGTGACAAGAATTCGTCACTGATACAGAATAGAGCCGTAAATGAAACCCTTTTCAAATTAAATGAAACCTTTTTCAGGTTAAGCGAAACCATTTTCAAATTAAATGAAACCTTTTTCAGATAAAGCGAAACCTTTTTCAAATTAAATAAATCTTTATTAAAATTAAATGAAACTTTTACAAATTAAATGAAACATTCTTAAAAGGAAGTCTCATTTAATTTGAATAAAGTTTCATTGAATCTGAAAAAGGTTTCATTTAATTTTAAAAAGGTTTCTCTTTGTTTGAAAATGGTTTCATTTAATTTTAAAAAAAGTTTCATTTAAACTGAAAATGCTATATACATACAGTATTAGCCAATACAATAGCACCCCCATTTCAAAGTGATATTGTTTGCCACTCATGTTTATTTATTTATTTTTAAGAATTTTCAATTAAAATACAGTTCATTCTCTCACAAAACTCATATAAACTCAAGTTTAAAACTTTTCACCCAAATTTCAAACTTTTTTCTTAGAAGCGGTAGAATTTTTTTGAATACACAGTACACAGTTTTATAGCCCATTCAATTTTAGTCTAATAATGTGCAAGTTTCAAGTGGCTGAAAATTACCGTTGATTTTTTAGAATTTTTTTCGCCGAGGCTGTAATGAGTCTGATTCTATGGCCTCGAATTGGTTCGAAGTCAGTAGAAATCAGAAAAAATTAAACAGAAAAAGAATAATTAAACGTTGTAATATGGAGAAAAAAGACTCCGAGACGGACGAAGACAGTGCAAAATTAGGTACAGTTAGAAAGAATAATACAAAGACAAAGACGGACGAAAATAACGGAATGCAAATCCCGCTACAAGGTATGATTGTACCAAAAGGCACGTACGCCAGGCTATTAGAAAGACAAGCGGAAAAAAGTGGAAACGAAACATCAACTGTGAATAACGAAAGCATTAAGTACAGTGTGCGGTACACAAACGTACATAGGGGGGACTTTTGTGTTCTAATAGACACCAGGGATTGGCAAAGGGTGCTGTTTTTGTGACTTTAAGCCTACTCACGTTAAAAACGGAGGATGAACGAACACCACCGCAAATCGTGCTGTCTTGCAAATACAGCCACCACAAGTGAACGTTGCTTATAACAGCTCATACTGATATTGACTTCGGCAAATCTGTACTCCGAATGATCGTGCACGAAACCAGCAACCGCCGTATTTGATCGACTGCCAAAAGCACGATACTGCTTTGGACGGTTGCCGAAAGCATGAGAGCTTATGTGAAAGACTGGCGAAGGCAAGATGCCGCAGTTAGCTAACTTGATTTGTTGCAGAAGTCAAACCGCCGCCTTTGGTTTGTTGCTGAAGGCGCGTTTGACGTGTTGCCGAAGTGATGATACTGTAGTTCAAAAACATTCAAAGACACTTGCTTGTTTGAAATGAAGCATTGATATGTACATACATACATACGTACGTATGCACATTCCTCACAACTAGCCAGCAGTGAGCAATGCAATTGAATGGTAGACGCGCTATAAATACATACATACATGCATACGAGACGATAAATTACCCTTTACCACATTCGTCGTCATTTCAGCAACAAGTCAGATGATTTTCAGCAACAAGTCAAATGGCTTTCAGCAACAAGTCAGATGATTTTCAGCCACAAGTCAAACGACTTCTGCAACAAATGATGACTCTCATGTTTTCGGAGCCGTTCATCTGCCACGTTTGCTGGTTTCGTGCACGATCATTCAGAGTACAGATTTGCCGAAGCCAATATCAGTATGAGCAGTTATAAGCATCGTTCACTTGTGGTGGCTGTATTTGCAAGACAGCACGCAATGCGCTCGTGTTCAGTCATCCTCTAATTTCGTTTAGGTATCGATACTACTAAGCCAACGCCGCTGCTCAGTCATACAAAGCAGCGGTATTGAATGAGTATGAACAGTTGACGATCAACCAATGCCAATCCCTGATAGACACATCAAAAAGCCCAATGTGTAATAATGACAGAATGCGAAATGGATAAAATTAGAAATTTTCAGATAGAGGGTATTAAAAATATTAAGGCTATAGGGAAATCTTTATACAAAGTTTCTTTTGAAACGTACGAATTAGCAAACAAGTGCCTTGAAAACCAATATTTGACTAAAAATGAAATGAAGCCATTCATTCCAAGAAATTTTGTTGAAACCATGGGGGTTGTTAGAAATGTGTCGCTGGGCTTTTCTGATCAAGAAATTCTAAGCAACATCATATCAGACATAAAAGTGACATCAGTAACTAGATTAACTAGACGGGATCCAAATGATAGAGAAAAATTTCTGCCAACATTTTCGGTCAAAATTGGTTTTCAAGGACATGAGCTTCCGGAAACAATAAACCTATTTTATGTTAAGCTTAAAGTGCAGCACTATATTCCGAGGGTAAGACAGTGTTTCAACTGCGGAAGGCTTGGCCATACCTGGTTAACCTGCAAAGCCAAAAACCGATGCATTGTTTGTGGAAAAGAGGAAGGATGTAATAGCAACTGTAAACCCAATACCAATAATTGCATTCTATGCGGGAATGAAGGTCACAACTCAGTGAACAAAAAGGCATGTGAAGTGTGGCAGAAAGAAGAAAAAGTGTTGGAAATAATGACCATAAAAAAAAAATCTCAAAAAAGAGGCATGTATAGTTTAGAAAATAGAGC